>NW_027628955.1:0-39613 GCF_034508935.2 Berghia stephanieae | reverse complement strand
TTTCTATTCGGACTACTGCTCTTCCTAAAACTAAAAGGGGGCTTTGTAAGGAGGGTGACCAATTTCCCTTTTTGGGTGGGGGGGGTAACATCCCCTCCATAAACACGGCAGGTAAAAACCCGTCTTATACTTTAAACGAAAAAGATTTCCAAAGGGGAAATTTAGAAACACATCCTAAGATTTATGCGTTTGGGCTAAAGAAGCTCACAACATTGCCATCCGGAAAAAATAAGGGACCGACACACAAAACTATGTGTAACCATGAACATTTATAGTCTGGTTCTTACATTTTAGTGAAAGTACTCATAAACGTGGATGGCAAAAACAATAACAAAGACCTAGTGACGTCAGCTTCGTTCTATCGATAGATAATATTTATTTCATTATTTTCATATTTTACTTACCTTTGTCAGATGAATCAAATCACGCGATATTGACATTCGACAGCTGGACTAAAATGATGGTTCCGATGAATCACATTATTTCAGTCAGTTACAATGCCAGCAGAATAACTTTTGTCTCCACTATACTTTCTAATCATTTATTTTGTTGTTCTTTGTCGCAAATCATTCGATTACGAATCTCCTGTCACTCACGACTCACTTAGCCGATTAGATTCAGTTTTTTTTTTGTTTTTGTTTTGTTTTTGTTTGTTATTTTTTTTTTTTTTTTGGGGGGGGGGGGGTAGTTTTTACTCACAAAAATGTGTACTTTCAACGATCTGCACTATTTTATAGTTTTTAAAGCTAGTGTGAATAGCAACAGGACACTTTTTGCCTCTGTCATTCGTAACCCATGTATTTTCCTTCCGAATCGAGGCTCTCTCATTTAAAAATAGCTGCTATCTTGTTGACGCTATGCCGTATCCTAGTTACCCGTCTCAATCTACTGAGCTTGTGAAGTCCTGCCTCAACAAATGACTAAAACTTGACCAAGCATAGTCCGAAGGTGCTGTGACGAACGATTTTCTTTCTCTTATGATTTCTTTATCATTCGTCAGCGTCTAATTCAAAACCACTTCAAATTTTAGTAGACAACAATATTTGCGAAGGGAAATTACACCTTGAGTTAAAACACTGAACATGGACAGTTTTATTATACAGTTAAGCTAATGTAAACATACACTCGTCACAAAGCCATTGTATAACGGGACGCTATCTTACCACTCACTTCCCGCTTTGTGGGCTTAGTCATCTGTTCAATGGCCTGTCCATTGACTGCATATCTCCTGCTAATAGTCCTTTCCAAACAAGACTTCAGGTGTGTTTATGCCCTCAGGTTCGCGTCTCGTTCAAGAGTAGCTAAAATTGCAATTAATATTCTAGCTCTCCGTTATCTCCCTACCCAGTTGTTAATCAAAAGCACCTAAACGTCATTGGTTATCTAAATAGGAACATTCTTTCTGATTGGCTATCCCCATAATTGTTGGCGTGGCCTTACTTTACAAAACCAAATTTATCTCAGAAGTGAGACACACACACCAAGAATCCCAAGGAAGAAGAACCAATTCTTAAACTTCAAACTTGTAAAAAGTTCAACTATCTCTCGGTTGAAGGTAAATTATTATTGGTTAACTTATTCATAGTGGAACGAGATATTACTGTGAATCCAATGCTTAACCTACCATTACTATTATAATTTGTGTATATTTTATTTGTGCTTTATTCTATGAATGTTCGTAAGTTGAAATACTTGTACAAAACTATATCTATAAGTATATTATACTATAGTTAACATTTGTTTATGGCCTATGCTATTATTTCATGTATATTCAATATGTATATGGCATGATGTCTGTACTCTACCGCCAATCCGCGGCCACACATCATAATCACAATTATAAGTTATAAACCATATAATACAAGAGACATAACCCTGTTAAATTCTCATCATGTAAGATAGCTCAACTGTCAGTTGATATTTGATACAAATGCAATAACTAACCATTACCATGGAGTTACTGCTTCGCCTTGCCTTGGTCGGCAAATAAAAGCTATTATGATGTGTCGCTCAAGGACGACCCGGTGGCGAAAGATAAACAAGATTTGACTCTAAGACCTTTTTGTTTAAACCTGGCCCCCCAGGAAAACACGACCGATGCGGCCGCATAATTTGCCACTTACCGCAATGCGGCCGCATAATTCACCTTTTACCGCATAATTATGCAAAATATGGTTTTTAGCGTGAATTTATGACCATTGTATGAAGAAAAATAAAACCAAAAAAGTCCGACGATGTTCCCAAATACGTGACAGTGACTTCCATTTAACTTTAAAGGAGGCTATTCCAATTCCAAATTCCAAGTGTACGATTTAATTTGTCTTCTTGAGATCTACCCTGCTAAGCTGCTCCTGTCTCCACCTTGGGATCAACTTGAGAGCCTCACAAAGCTGAAAACTGTACCCGAGGAGGAGATCAAGAGGTACACCCGGCAGCTTGGGCCCCTCGCGGTGAAGAACTCCATCACCTCTTCTGTTGACGTGCCACATTTTTGGCAGTCCATTTCTGATGAAGTGCCAGCTTTGGCTGCTTGTGCCAAGTGGTACATATACACCACGATCAACAGCACTGATGCTGAGCGCAGTTTTTCTGTTTACAATCTGATATTGTCAGACAGGCGCAGGAGTCTTAGCACAACGTCTCTACGATATCTAGCTTGTCTGTGCTACAACAAAAAATTAAGTTTTGAATTTGCGTTGTAGTTCTTTAATTTTGAATTGGTTAAATGTAAATAAAGCAATGGAAACATTTAGACAGCTATTTATTACTTTTTTCTTGTTTTGCATAAATTGTAATTTCCCTTGCATAATTTGCCTTTTTCCCCCCGCATAATTTGTAATTTCTCCCGCATAATTTGGGATATTTTTTTTGCATATTTCCGGGGGGCCAGTTAAACTCTTTATTGGAGGTCCTTGCCCAGTCCGTGCCCAATCCCTGTCTAGCATCCCTGCCTCCCAGCCCTTGCTTAGCACCCAATCCCTGATGTCAGTCATCGCCGACACCAGAATCTTCCTGTCAGCCATTAGCCACAACACACTGTTGTGAAGTCAAGAAAACCCTGGAACCAGGAGCCAACCTTTATTTGGATTTATTCTTATACGAGAAGAAGAAGAATTAAGCCGTCACGGTCGTAAGGAAAGAAAACTTCCGCTGAGAGAAGTCAGTCACCTTTTCAATCGAAGACAATCTTTATTTCGCATTTATTATTCCCGTTGACTTTTAACGGGATACAAAGAAAGCGTAGGAACGGAGATTGCCAACAGGAAAAATGTGTGTGTGTGTGTGTGTGTGTGTGTGTGTGTGTGTGTGTGTGTGTCGGTAGCAAAATAGAGAGACCGACTCGGTCCGACACACGCTGTGTGTTTAGTTGATTACTGACTACGCGTGTGTTCGACGACTCGAGACGCGACAAGACCTGTGGCGATTCAGTGAGGAATCGGCAACTGACAGTACGCGTGGGCAGCATATTAGGCAGTGAATACGTGTGGGCCCTTAACTGTGAAGTGCTGACATTAAATAAAAATATTTGTGTTAGTGCATGACATAATCAGTCGGGGGGTGAAAATTTTGGATTTGTATTTTTTTTTTTTTTTTCATTTTCAGAAAGAACATGCTCCCCATAACATTTTAATCTTTATTTGAAGTAAATCGGGTAATTTTTCTTGAAGTTATGGTCAGATGTATGGGAAAGGTGTGACGAACGATTTTCTTTCACTGCGTGATTTCTTTATCACTCGTCAGCGTCTCTTTCAAAACCACTTCAAATTCTAGTAGACAACAATCTTTGCAAAACAGAAGCGTAATACCTAGGCGGTCGACCAACTAGAGAGCCTGTGAATGGTCGGAGACGCTTTACTCACAATTCTATACGAATACATGGTGGCGGTAGATTAACCCTCTAGTGTTCAGATTATTTTTGGATGAGGAGAGGACTTCCCTAAATGGCCATGTCAATCATGTAGTCATCCTTTGATGATATAAACCTCTACCCTTTGATGTATGCAGTCGCATTTTCGTTTTCTACGGTCACTCATGGCAGCAGCCTCTTATGGTTTTCACACTACTATGTTATGACGATCGACCCAATCAGAAACGTTCGGTCCGCATTCGTGCACCGTCGCAAACCCGCCGGGTAGCATTGTCACAACACACCGTTCGACTAGATGCTCTGCCGTCTCAGGTTCTTGCCCACAGCAGGTACATGTTGGACAGGTAGAAAGACCCCACCGATGAAGCGCACTTGCCGTTAGGCAGCTCCTCCACCGAAGCCGATTCGCAGCCACCCAGTGTCTCCTCTTACTGGTATCAAAGCTTGGCAACTTCTCACCAAGCTTAGAGTTAGAGGAGTGTACGTCCCCGCCCCCACGAGGGATTGAATTCGTCCAAACCGACTTCCATCTCGTATGTGCAGCTCTGTCCGTAGTCAGGGATTCTGCGTACAAGGGTTGCCTGGACTTATTTCGGCTCGAAACGGGGGCGCCGACCATTATGCGCTTCAGAGGGGTATCCCCATTCCCTCTCTCCTTGATCTTACTCAGCCAGTTTCCCGTAATCGTCTCCCTCCGGATATCGGGGGGCTGGATCGCTGCCATTATCGGGCCCCATTCTCTAGGAGTTGTTGCCAGCGCTCCTGACACTATGTGCATCGTCTTGCGAAGTTTTACACCCACCTTCTCAACGTTTCTGCTTCTACCCCACACTGGAGCGCAATACTCCGCGGTGGAATAGCATAGTGGTGCTCCTCCCTTCCCTGAAGCCCGCCTGCTCTGGTGGCAGGGCAGCGTCTAGGACCGGCCCCCATCGGTTAAATAGAACACGCTCCAACAATTTGTCAATTTTTAAAGACAACTAAGCAGAGATACGGGTCTTTAACTGTCGGCCTCCTTCGCCGGTTTCCCGGGCTTCAGGATGGCAACTATCTTCGAATGCTCCCACACTTGTGGGAGCTTTCCTTTTGCAAGGACGTCGGACATTGCCTCTGCCAGCCAGGCTCGTGCCCTGGGGCCAGATGCGTCATCATATCGGGACATACACCATCTATCCCTGCTGCTTTGCCGTTCTTTACATCGCTAATGGCTGCACCCACTTCTCGGGGACTGAACGGGGCCGTCCAGTCCGGCTCCTCCCTAGGTAGCGAGTCTAAAATCGTACGGTACGCCTTGCGGACACTGCGCTAAAAAGCCTGATTAGGGACCCGTTTGCTACGGTTCTTAATGTTCTTGGCAATTGTGTCTGCCTCACACTCCGGTGCAGCCTTCGCATAATTCCGGTCCGGGTCCAATTTCTTTACCAGACGCCAAGCGTGGCGGCTGGAGTGTGTAGAGTCGAGACTTTCCACGGTTTCCTGCCACCGTTGCTTCCTTCCCTCTGCTAGAGACTGAAGTAGTCTATCGGCTACGTCCTGGGACTGGGTCTGCTGGTACTCTTTGTACAGCTTTTCCGACTCTGCTGTCCAGCAAGGGGTGTAGAATTTCCGTTTGCCCCGTGGAATAGAACGTTGAGCGCTCTTAACCAGTAGCCTGCTAAATCTGGTTATATTCTTGGACTTGGGAGGAATGGCAGGGCCAACCTGCTCGATATAGGAACTGAATTCCTCCCAGTCAGCCTTCCTGAAGTTCCATCTGCAAAGTGGGAGAGACTGCACCTTCGGTATTGTCACCCCCGCTGTGACAAGAACCGGCCTGTGCTGGCTATGCGGAAAGTCCCCGAGGACTATTCGCTTCACCGTTCGCAACGAGGGTGAGGTCTGGAGTATACTCCTTCTTATGGCGGGTACCCCTGAAGGTACCCTTGGCTGTAGGATCGTACACTAGGTGTAGATCGTTACAGTCCATCCATGAGCGGAGTTGTTTTCCTGCCTAGTTGCAGTCTCGGTAGCCCCATTCGTGATGGTGGCTATTAAAGTCTCACAGACAGATGGAAGGATGGCTGACCACCGGTACCGGTGGTGTAGTCCAAGTCGCTCTAGGTGGTTTGTAGATAATATGCAAACACAGTCCACCTACTTCCACGGAAATTCGGTTCACCCCATTGCCGTCCGTTACCCTCTCTACTCTCTATGACACTTACCTTCGTTGGCTCTTTAGCGTAAACGCTAACCCCTCCATTGAGCCTCGAAGTGTCCTCGCGTTGGACCACCGTATAGCCTGGGATCTGGAAGATTGCGCGCCTGAATAAAGGTGGGTCTCCTGTAACAGGAGAGTGTCAACACTATGAGCGGCCAGTAGCTTTGACAAAAGCTCATTTCTTTTGGTCATACTCTTGACTCTCGATGTTCAAGGACAATATATGCATCAGGTCGCTATCCCCGACATCGCATTTTCTGTTCGGCAGGCCGCGAACCGAAGGTGTGGAGGAACGCTTGCTTTCTTTTCAAACGTACCGACGACCCTGGCGACACGAACGCGGTATTATTTGGCTAGGCGGCAGACCGCTTCGCCATTGACTGTGCTGTATTGGAAACATCATATCAAGTAGTGTGGCGCTCGGGATAGCGGCTGCTATTCGGGCACCGGGTTGGATCAAATTTAGTCACATACCGGGGCGAGCAGCTCATGTGGCTCGATACCCGGGATGGTCTCGTGACGATCAACAGGGATTTACACCTTTGCCCTTCCGTGTGGCTCAAGCCCCCTCACCAGCTGCAAGGTAAAGATCCACGAGGGGGGTCACTCATGGCTAAACTCCGCCCAGAAACGATTTCATAGGTCCGACCATAACTATGTTTCAAACTGTTGTTATCGTGAACGATTGGCTATTGAGCATTTCATGCCAGGGCTGTTTTTGTTTTTAAGGGTTTTGCGGCGCTTGCAACACATTAAGGTCATATCAGCGCCAGTAAAAAGAAAGAAAATGGGATAGTAAAAAGATCTAGAATTAGAATTACAATTAAAGCACTCAAGAAAAGATAAGACAAAGGGGAATTGGTTCAAATAGGAAACATGTAAATTCCAAGAGCACACTATCAAAGTACTTAGTTTAAGATCACCTAAAGGTCTCACCCAGACACCAGCACAAGATCCCACTAATGTTTTTAAACGTTTTACGGCGCTACTTGCAACACATTAAGGTCATATCAGCGCCAGTAAAAAGGAAGGAAATGGGATAGTAAAAAGTTGTAGAATTACAATTAAATCACCTAAGAAAAGGTAAGACGAAGGGGAATTGGTTCAAATAGGAAACAGGTGTAGATTCCAAGAGCACACTATCAAAGTACTTAGTTTGAGATCACCTAAAAGTCTCATCCAGACACAAGCACAGGTCCCCACTAAGAGGAATGCACTCAAATGTTTACCAAATATATATAATATATGTAAACAAAACATAATACAGTGCATAACAGAGAATTGATTTACAAGGGGAAAAAATATAATCTTCCAAAACTAACTATACAGCCATGGCCAGGACAAAAACAAGTAATCTCATTCCAAGACAAAGACAGAAAGCAAGTTGGAAAACAGATATAGGTGGATAGAAAACGCAGTAAGTATGTATCTCCCTGCCCACTATGGGAGGTCAGGAACCCCGCCCAGGATGCCAGGACTAACTGAAGACTTAATGTCAATCCAGATCAAGGAAAGACTAGAGCAACATGGAAAGTGAAAACAGGCATGGAGAAGAGAAGACACAGCAAGTGACCTCTCTATCCACCATGGGAGAAGACTTTAGCACCAGCAAAATGGAAGAGGGAAGGAAAGGATGGGTTTATTTCAGTTCAAAGAAACATAAAAAAGGATCCAGTAAAATGGATGCAAAAAAAAAAAAAAATCAATATAAATAAATAAATGTACAACACACAAGCAAAAGTTCAAATGTATTTTATTCATCAAATATTGTACATTAAAAAGTGAAACATGAAAAAAGAAGGTTGAACAGGCAAAAGGACATACAACAGCTTCTCACGAACTATTTTTTGTTTGTTTTTAAGGGTTTGCAACACATTAAGGTCATATCAGCGCAGTGAAAAGAAAGAGAATGTAAGAGTAAAAAGTTCTAAAATTACAATTAAAGCACCCGAGAAAAGGTAAGACAAATGGGAATTGGTTCAAATAGAAAACAGATGTAGATTCCAAGAGCACACTATCAAAGTACTAAGTTTGAGATCACCAAAAAGTCTCATCCAGACACAAACACAGGTCCCCAGTATTAGGAATACACTCAAATGTTTACAAATTATAAATTATACGTAAATAAAACATAATACAGTGTATAACAGAGAGATGGGTTACAAGACAAAAGACATATCATCTCCCAAAACTAACTATACATTTGAGTGTTTCCCTCCCAGCCAGGATCAGAACAACACCAATTAAGCTCATCCAAAGACAAAAAGCATGTTGGAAAACAGTATAGGGGGATAGAGGACACAGTAAGTACCTCCCTGCCCAATATGGATACTTGGCAGGTAGGCTAAAATTAGAAATGTAAAATCCCCAATGAAACACCATTGTTTGTTTTTGTTTTTAAGGGTTTTACGGCGCTTGCAACACATTAAGGTCATATCAGCGCCAGTAAAAAAGAAAGAAAATGGGATAGTAAAAAGTTATAGAATTACAATAAAGCATCCGAGAAAAGGGAAGAAAAAGGGGAATTGGTTCAAAAAAGAAACAGGTGTAGATTGCAAAAGCACACTATCAAAGTACTTAGTTTGAGATCACTAAAAGTCTCATCCAGACACAAGCACAGGTCCCAACTAAGAGGAATACACTCAAATGTTTACCAATCATATAATATAATGTGTAAACTAAACATAATACAATGCATAACAACAGAGAGATGATTTACAAGGAAAAAAATATCATCTCCCAAAACTATAACTATACATTCGACTGTTTCCCGCTCAGCCAAGGACTCTGACCAAGGTCAGGACAAAACCAAAAAATCTCATTCCAAGAATAAGACAGAAAGCAATTGGAAAACAGATAAAGGGGATAAAAGACACAGCAAGTACCTCCCTGCCCGCTATGGGAGGTAGGAACCCCACCCAGAAACACCATTGTAACCTGTGGTAGTAATGCTGTATAAATTAGTAACACGGTACAACCATGAATGTACATCTACAAACTAAACCACGAAAGATCATTACTAAGAAAAGGGTTGCTGAATAGACTCACATGCGCCTCTCAATAAAAAACAATTTATATTTCTAATTGAACACAAACATTTTCAATAATTTTGTCAGGCACTCCAACATCGACAATTTTCTCAGTAATCTTTGACAGCTCTAAGTCTATATATAGTATTTTCAATTTCACATTCATGTTTGTCCAAAATTATACTACACATTTATGAATAGCTGTGTGAAGAATAATATGGGATTGTCAAAGAATTCTAGATTTTCAATTGAAAGCACACGAAATAAAGTCAGACAATTTTGCTGTTAAGGGTTTTATGTCACTTTCAACACATTTAGCATGGGTCAAAGTTAGGTCATTTCAGCGCCAGTATAAATGAAGAAAATGGGTGAGCAAAAAAGTTCCAGAATGACAATTAAAGTACCCAAGAGAAAGTAAGACAAAGGAGATTGGTTCAAATAGGAAACATATGTAGATTCCAAGAGCACATTATCAAAGATGAGATTCTTCTGCCATTGATTCTTTTGATTCATTCATTGAATTACTTGATGATTGGCAACTAAGGAGGGTCTTCCCTGTTCTCTCACATATCACTTAACGCTTCTGCCATTGATTCTTTTCATTCATTCATTGATTCTACCTAACTGAATATCAAGAAAATGTCTGGACGTGGCGTTGTGTTATTGTGTTATAGTGTTTCTAGGATTTAATTCAGACCTTTTTAGTTTTAGTTCTTTCCTTTTTTTTTGTTTTATTGTTTATGTTTGTTTGTTTGTTTCTCTTTTTTCCTTACCCTTTTATTTTCTTAGCCGTTAGGGAACTTCGTTAGTGAAGTTAGTTAGAGTGTGCTTATCTGTGCCTAAAATTTAAAACAACTGGATGGTGTAAGTATACGGAAGACCTCCCAAGAAACACCAGTGTTTATTCCCCATATCCCCTCCCTACACCCGTAACCCCTTTGTAATGGAGCACCTTATTTCCTCTTAACTTCCTTCGACCCAACCTAACCCCCCCCCCCCCCCCCCCCTTTTTTTTTTTTTTTTTTTTTTTTTCCCCCTTCAAACATTTGTCCAACTCCACTTGCACTACCCCTTACTAAGCAAGTGAGTCTATACCTCACAACCCTCTAGCCAGCCCCCCCCCCCCCCCCCCCCCCCCCCCCCATTTTTTTTTCTTCCCCTTCAAATATTTGTCCAACTCCACTTGCACTACCCCTTACTAAGCAAGTGAGTCTATACCTCACAACCCTCTAGCCAGCCGCCCCCTTCGCCAAGCCCGGCACCATCGTTGTCGGCAAACCCAGACGGGACGAGCTGGACTCGTATACGTTCCGTCTGGAGAAGATAGATGGGGTAGAAATACCCCACTATCTAAAATTTGAGGTAGGTGGCGCCTTCCACCACGTAAAAGTGCACATTCCTGGGCGTGTGCCGGCATGCTCCACATGCTACAATGTGGGCACCCTTTCTACTTGTGCCCTAATAGAGCACGGTATGCACCAGGAGTGAATTCAGCACGAAATCCCACTATCCCTCCTCCTTTTCCATCTTCACCTACTGGTTCTATCACGCCTTCCAGCAACCCCCTGCCGGACGCACCAACCCAATCCCAAGAACCTTGGAACCAGGTAGTAAAAAAGGGAAAGAAACACACAACACAACACTCCAACACACAAATAAACAACAACACACCAAATACACCACTACTCACAAGCTACACCACTAAACCACAGACACCAAACACAAACCCTCAAGACAACACCCCAAAAGATACCAACACAACAAAAACTGCACCAATGAAACAACTAGAACAGGAACCACACAACTCCCCACACACACCAAAACGAACGTCATCCATGACAAACCTACACCAACACACCACACCAACACCAGTAATAATCCCTTTAGAAAGGGCAACATCACCCCCACCCCCATCCACACCCCCCAACCCCAATAACAAACACAAAAACTCTCCCCCCAAAAAAAATACAACCACACCATCGCCCTTCAAAACACACACTTCACTAACACGATCACCACCTGGGGCATGCCCAAGAGCACGAAAAAATCACAGACACACTACCCAATACCTACACAAACACATGCATACACACCTCACCAAAGAAGCTCTTCCCTCAAGAGGAAGACTCCACCCATCCAAAACATCGAGAGGGAAAGATCACTACCCAGACCACCACGACACATGGGAGACACACACCCCAATACTTAAACAAAACAATACACACACTAAACCCAGACATGCAGCCTACAGTCCGCACATATATACCTACATACAAACGCAACTCTAGATACAACAAACACACCACCTCTAGAGAACAAGCAAAATCAAACACTAAAAACAAACCATACAAAATAAAAACACCCTACAAAGAGGATGACCCCCCACCATTGACAATCATAACACTCAACATCAGAGGCATGAGACAGAAAATACAAGACATTAAAAATCTAATAAGGAAACAAAGACCAGACTTCTTACTGTTACAAGAAACGAACATACACGACAAATTCACACAAGAACGAACACTTCTCGAACTCAAACCAGAAGTTAAAAATATATTTTGGACAATCGACAAGAAAAAAAGAAACTGTAGAGGAGTAGCCATAATAAAAATCTCCGACAATTGGACTGTTACCCAACACGACCATGACAACACAGGACGAATAGGAAAAATAGACGTGACTCAAGACGGCTACAAATTCCAAATTTACAACATCTACGGACCTGCCTCAAGAACGGACGAAAAAAAGACAACTTTCTTAGACTTAGAGAAAAGAATGGAAATAAACCCATCAACACCCATCATCCTAGCAGGGATTTCAATAATACACTACACCCCCGCGACACAACTCACCATAGAACACAACAAACAGTCGTAGACAAACAAATACTACAACGAATTTTAGAAAAACACAATCTAACAGATACATACAGAGAAACATTCCCACTCGGGAAAGAAACCACCTTTAAATCATTCGCAAACACAGGATCCAGACTCGACAAAATATACATATCCAAAACAACCCCAATAACAGAAATTAAACACCTAGAGAACACACTAGACTACACAGACCACAAAGCTGTCTACGCCCAGTACGGCACCCAAATTACAAGACCCAAACAAAAAAGTGCCTACTGGAAATTTAACAACAGTCTCCTGCAGGACCATTATTACATACAATACATGACCAACATCATATTAGACTATACGGACAACATACCAAATGACAACATCCGAGAATGGTGGGACACCCTCAAACAGACCATACAAACGCTAACACAAATGATAGGGAGAAAAGTACAAGACAAAACCAACAGAAAGGAAACAAAGTACAAAACAATCATCAACATAGACAGGGCGCGTGACAACAAAACAGAAATACAAACACAACCACATGTTACTAAAGCAATAGAAAAACTGAAAGAAATTGAACAAAGAAAATTCAGAGGCCACAAAGTAAGAAGCACATACAAAACACGCAACGACTACACTGATTTAAACGACACAATAGCACGAATAGAAAACGAACTACACAATAGACGACATATAGACAAAATCAGAACAACAGATGGGCAAATAACAAAAAACGAGACAGAAATCCTTGAGACCTTCTACAATTTTTACAAACAACTATACACAAGTGGCGAAATATCAACAGATATACAAGACCACTACATCGAGTATACAAAGAAGTTGACAGACGAACAGAAAGAACAATTAGATACAGAGATTACAATAGAAGACCTGCAACACAGCCTAGAGAACATGAACACAAACAAATCCCCAGGCCCCGATGGACTAACAGTAGAATTCTACAAAAGTTTCTTCCCTCTCCTTAAAAAACCCCTCCTAGAACTGACTAAAGTAATACACAAAGAAGGACAATTAACGAACAGCCAAAAGATATCATACATAACCCTCATACCCAAAGAAAGCAACACAACAGACGTCAAACAATACAGATCCATATCCCTCCTAAACACCGACTACAAAATTATAGCGAAAACTTTAAGCAACAAAATCAAAATTCACCTACCCCAACTGATAGACAAAGAACAAACATGTAGCATAAAAAACAGAACAATAGAACAACACACAAACTTCATCAGAGACCTGATAGGATACGTAAAACAGACACAAACACACGCATACATTTTGTCCATCGATCAAGAGAAAGCTTTCGATAGATTAGAACACAGTTTCTTACACAAAATATTAGAACACAACAACATAGGCCCTTATTTCAGAAGATGGATAAAAATACTATACAACAACCCCTCCAGCTGTGTAATAGTCAATCAAAACGTATCTGATCCCTTCAAAATCGGTCGGTCAGTACGACAGGGTTGCCCTCTCTCGGCCCAACTATACATCTTATGTCTCGAAACCGTTTTGGAAAAAATTAGGAGAAACCCGAAAATTAAAGGCACCAGAATTCCCGGAAAAGCCAACAAAAAACTCATCGCGTATGCCGATGATGCAACCCTAATTCCGAGTGATATACCTAGCATACACAAAATTTTAGAAACTTTTAAAAATTTCGGCCTCGCTAGTGGTGCCAAACTAAATATTAAAAAGACCAAAATCATGAATCTCGGTCCCGAACCCTTAGAAACCGAAAAAGCCCAGATACCCGACATGCAGTGGGTTAACCAAATTAAAATCCTCGGAATAACGTACTGTCAAAGACACACGACACCGAAACACATCTGGAGTGGAATTGTACACAATATAGACAAGAAACTACATTCATACACATACATCAAAGCCAATATATTCGATAGAACCAGGATAGTGAACACCTACATTATTCCAAAAATCTTATACTACATCAAAATCTTCAAACCTCCGTTCACCACAATAAAGAAATTAGAAAGACGCATAGACAAATTTATACTACAAGACGCAAAACCCATTCCACACGAAATACTCACACTTCCCATAGAATCAGGCCGCACAGGACTAAAATGTATTAAAAGAACCTTAGACACAACTAGGATCAGATATATTGACAAAATAATACAAGAATCGACAGGAAATAAATTCGGGTCATACTACTTAGGGACACGACTAACACAATTTAAAAAGATCGACCACACACTCCCCCATTTCGGAGGTAAGACACTCCCTCCTTTTTACAAAGAATGCGTTGGACTAGTAAACAAATACCCAGACACAATAAATAAACAATTAGACAGTAAACAGATATACAGAACAATAAACACACCAAACAAACGCAGAGAACAAGACCTAATGCACGCATCAGGACTAACATTAGATAACATGAGAGTGGCCTCAGAAAACTTACATAAACATGATACTTCTAGATACAGTAAGCATATAACATACAGACTGATGTTCAACGCCTTACCAACAAACAACACGCCCAGATGCGCCTTATGCCGAGCGCCTTGTCCAACACAAAATGTACACATTTTCACAAACTGCATTAAAACAAAAACACTGATTAGAGCCACAATAAACACAATACAAAAAACAATACGACAACCCATACACACAGAAATAGCATTTAGACATAATATCATCCCCAAAACTGACAATGCAACACATGAAATAAACATACACATCCTAGCAGCAGCAAGACAAGCGATTTGGACTGCATGGATGGGTCAAGTACACAGACAAAACACCACTAATACCGACATGTCATTAATTTTTCTTAACATAATACAAAAGAAATACAAAAACGATTTAGATAAAGAGAGAGAAACAAGATGGAACAAATATACCGACCTAATAGCACAATTCAGATAGATGACCTTCCACCGAGACATTTCAACTCTCTGCACCACACCCACAACCTGACCCTACCCCCCCCCCCCCCCTCCCCCCCCCCCCCCCTAGCTAGCTTTACAAACTTTATTTATACATATATTATTTACACCTCTATTATCGATCATTTACCTGACTGATCACTTACTATTATATATTCCTTCCCCTAGTATTTAGTTATTCCTCCTTCCCTTACTTTTGCTGTAGTATTATCCTTTTATATATTAACTTCCCCTTTCGCCCCCTCTACCACACTGATATAGCCATAACTTTTTCACCAACTTCACTGCCAAACAACCTAGTTATAAACAACGAGGTGCGTCCATGTCTATTCTTCCCCCCCCCCCCCCCCCCCCCCCCCCTTTTCTCTCTCAGCATTGATAATGATACACAACCCGATAAATCGATCATCCTTCTCCTAACTCTTCGGCCTCCGGAATAATATAATCAGAACCATTCTGTATATAACTAATTCTACCTTTTCCTTTGTTTCTACCCCACCCCCCCCCCCCCCTCCCCCACACAGTACATCCAATCCTACCCCACATCTAGATAGATAACACAGACAGCCCCCTTCCCATCACCCTGATACAAACGGAGACGGAAAAGAATACCAACATAAACGACAGAAGATCTCGCCAAGGAAAAATGCAGAGTACCACCCTTTTTGTATTTTTATTTATCTGATTGCAAAACTATAGCTAGAGTAGAGAACACAGACCCTATTTCGGCTCTAAAAGATCATGTGGCAGATAAAACCATCTAATAATTAATGATACTAATACTAACATACAAAACAACATCCCCCCCCCCCCCCCCCCCACCTAAAAATTCCCACTTATACTAAACTCAACAAAATAACAATAACAAACCTCCAAGGAAAGGACGTGACACAAGTGTTTAGTAAGATATAATCCCCCTTTTTTTTTTTTTTTTTTTTTTTTTTTTTTTTTTTTTTCCGATGCGGCCCCGGCGAACTCGGCGCAACGGCCCACGGCAGGGACGGCGCGGGGCAATGTGTGTGCCGCGCAGCATGCCGGAGGGGTCTAGACCCGCCCAACCCGCCTGAAGCGCGGCTGAAGCAATTGCGCTGCGGCGTCTAGACTGCCGTGGACCACATGTATGCAGATGAGATCAGTCGGGCCGACTCGGAAAGAAGAATATTTACAATATTTATAATATTAAAACGTACACCTTGTACACCCACAGTCACAACTGCCCCCCCCCCCCCCCCCCCCCCACGATTCTAACCTTATCGAAAAATTAACTATATTCATAGAATAATAAAATAACCAATGCTGCATAGGGAAAGACCACGTGCACAGTAGTTGAAGCAGCGAATGACGCTCGGCTAGAGAGCGGGAAAGTGGGTAGCCACCCTTGGACTCCTAAGGGAGCAAGGGAATAGGTTACTAACAAATTAATCAAAAGTTTTCCTTTTAAAAGCATAACCACCTTCATCACCAGTTCCAATCTACTCCCATAATTTAGCAATAGCCCAATAGACCACAACAATTAATAAACCCACAAGACGTTTGACCCGTGTATTCACCATCCCAACAACAGAAGCAATTCAGAAACCTCCCCCCCCCCCCCCCCCCCCCCCCCCCCCCCCATCCAACCTAAAACCTAAACCTAAACTCATTTCCACAATAACCCCATATTACAGAAGTTCGAATATTCCGATCAGCTGATAGGCTGCAGCCTTTCAACTACCACCAATCAAAACCCTCAGAATCCAACACCCCCCCCCCCCCCCTACTAAACCTCTGTCAGTCCCAGACAATTTATCTAAACAACATTACAAACAGCCCTGAATCATCAATAAACCGATTGGTACAGGATCTCTGTCATCCACCAATCGCAACACATTTTATCTACTCTCCACATCCAACCATGAACAGCTATTTAATTGTTAATTTAAATCATAAAAAAAAAAAAAAAAAAAAAAAAAAAAAAAAAAAAAATTATAACAACCCACCAACCCAATATAACCTCTAACTGACCAACTGCCCAATTAACCCCCCACCCTCCATGAACGCGTTAGGCAACATTAATATTTCAACCATTATTTCATTTATATATTAAAAAAAAAAAAAAAAAAAAATTTAAAAAAAAAAAAAAAAAAAAATATCATAACGTACGATACAGAAGCAGTTAATGCCAAAGCCTTCCTACTGCTACTACTACTAAACACATAATAATTAACCTAACAAATACAATTTTTACTAATTAAGAGGGTCATTAGATAGTATGGCCTGGGTCTAAAAAAAAAAAAAAATTGCTACACGCCTATAGAATACGATACAAAAGAATGATCTGTTCCATTGTTAATGAATAAAGACTTCATCATTATACATCCTGGCCCTGGCCTTTGTTGTTTGATCGCCTCCACTACCCTGGAGTGGATGGGCTAGGACTCGGGTAGACTATGGTGTCTCCGGACTTGACTGTGGTGTGTGCTCTTCGCTCATGAAATCAACTCCCTACTTCTACTTCTGACACATGAAGTCATGCTACTATCACTAACAGTGCAGTAGTACTAAACTGTCACTTCATTGTCTCGATCTATCTTCCTCACTTGAGCACCACCGCCGCAGTTACAGTCTGGAACTCTTAAGTCGACCCCGGGACCGAATCCATCCACTCCCACGGCCTCTACACTCTGCCAATACTACTACTACCACTCGCCGGCATCAACTACCCGGTTGTCTCCATCAGTATCACACTCGCCGGCATCAACTACCCGGTTGTCTCTATCGCACTCGCCGGCATCAGCTACCCGGTTGTCTGACTCTATTACACTAGGAAAAACAAACACCCAAGCACCTTTACTAAAACTAATCCTAATAGAAAAAAATCCGATCTTGACCTAAACCTAATATTATTATTATTAGTTTTGCATGTTTTTTCTGCTAATTTGCAAATGACATTTACAATAACAAAAAAATACAAGTGACATTCAGTCTTTTTGTGGATTCTTTTTTTCTATTTCTTCTTAATAACATAATTTGTATTAGATATCTCCACAGGTCAGATGGATCTGTAGTGTAGTGAGTAGTGTTGAAGTTGTTTGACCCTGAACTGGAAGGTCCCGGGTTCAAATCACTCGATTCAACGGGTGATTGAATTACCCTTAATTTAAAGAAGGTTTGCAAGTTACTATTAGTATATGAATCTGTAAAAATAGTTTTATAATTTTTAGATTGGCCAGTAATTCTGTGCTCGTTGACAAAAATATGGGCTGTACAGAAAAAAATTTGAACCCTGCTTTTATATGTGTGACCTACACATTGGGCAGGCATGACAATTTGAATGATGAGTTTTGACTGGAATGCATTTTTTATTTAGTGATTTTGTATTCTGGCACTGTGCTATTTATCTTTGTTTTGGTGGTCTAACTCGATTTTACATCATGTATTCATGTTTTAACTGTCTGTTATTGGCTAAAGGAGGGTTTTGAACTCGAATGTCCCTTGTTTAGTGTTTTGCTCTTTTTACATTTATGTAGGCATCCTGCATATATATTGTAGATGTTATAACATTCAGTTTTGTACATTACTATTAATGTTGATTAATCTAAATTTTAGATGGCATTCCAGTATCTGTAGTGGTGTTCGTGTTCAGCCTGGCAGCACCAAATATGGGCAACTCAAAGGTTAAAGGGTCAGGGCCATGATTCAGCTTTAACTATAAAATCATTTCCTGGACATGATATTTGAGTGAGTAGAAATCCCATTACATAACCTGACCCCAAAAAATGTGACCAATCTCAATGAAGCAGTATTATTTCGGGGTGACGCTTCAGAAGTTAATATTATAAGATCATTAAAATCTTGCATTTATTATTAACATTTTTAATTTTCTATTGCTGTTGCACGAGCTTGAGGTGCATGCACTGGGACTGAGTTTGAAGTTGCAGGTATTAAAGAATATTACTATTACACTCTTCTCAATGGTTTCATCTGTTAGTATTTTTATTTTATCTATTTTTTTTTTTACAATAATTGGTTCTCAAAGTTGACAAATCCTCATTTTTATTTTTATATTATTGTTACTCTCAGGCAAATGAGCAATGAATAAATGGTCACAACACTAAACTTGGGAAAGTCGATGCAGTCAGGACGAATAATTTCTGAGCGCTGCCTAGCAGGTAACTATATATCGCTCTAATAGAGCGACATAATGCCTGCTAAAATAAAATAGTGTATGGATGTATGTTTCATTCCAATGGCATATGGCAGAGATATTGTTTAATTAATTGTTTGTTGATGTACTAAGATAATAAAGCACGCGGGTGGTTGGATGGGAGCATCACCCTTGAATCATATACCTATGATGTTCGCATGGGTGTACGATCCGATAGTGATGTCGTTTCTTCTTCTCTTTACTAGCCTATCCTGATCCTGCTTCTTTGGTTTGTGATTGTATTTTTGACAGGGGATAATTTTTTTCTTCTGTAAATCTTCTGCCTGTTTGTTCTTGGTTATTTATAATTTAGCTTATGATATCTTTAGGTTATGATTTTGATTTACATTTGTACTATTTTTGTTAGATTGCTTGTTTTTTTTGTTTCAGCGGTCTCTCATATAACCTCAATTGTGTTGGAAGAGACCTAAAGCAACAAACAAAAAAAAAAGTAATAAAGCACAAAGGTGATTTTCTGCACTTCTGACTGTGCATCTTCACAGATCATATCTGGACTTGCGTTGTGCTAGTGCAGTCCATAGTTTTCGTTATCATTGAGGAGTGCTTCAGTCATCTTGGAAATAATGTCCCAAAAGTTGTGTCATCTGCATGTGTATGACGATTTTCTATTTATAAACAAGAGTGCCGATGGTTTTCCTCGAATCTGCGGAAATCCGCGATTTTGTAGTTTAGAGGAGGAATTTCCTCCTTTTTAAAATTACAATTTCTCGAAACAATGTGAGAGTTGATGTGTGGTGGAACACACAGGTGCAGTTTCCCACTCTCCAGAAGTTAGCTAGAGTATCAATGATAGTCTATCATCTCAATTGCTCTAAAAGTGGGGTTTAGTGCAGTAGAAATGGGGCAATCGTTCAACATTTTCCTACTTTTTCACTTTTTGTCACCACCAGCACTGAAACAAAAAAAATTTCTGGGCTTTATTACACATGGTGCTTGAGTTTTTCATCAAATTTCTTTGACGCATTGATCAATGATTCAGTGTTCGATTTGGATTGATAGCCTATCAGAAGATTTTCAAAGTAATCTTGTGTTCCTCTGCTTGGGTTTCAACAAGGGTTTCTCAGCTGTAAAGCCTTTTTTATTCCACTTTGGCAAGAATGATTGAAATTTGAGTTAATCTGTTTTTGTCTTGGGTGTATTTTTCTAGAATTCGAATGATGGATTGGGTCCCAATCTAAAGTAGTCAGGATTAATCTCAATAGATTAATAGACTGCTCATTTATTTAGCACTTATCAATCTAGGGGGATCTTTGGCTCCATATTTCCAAGCCTTGTTTACACCACCATTTGTACATCGTCACCTCTTGGTTATTCATGAATAAATGCTGATTTCTCTAGATTACTTTTGTTATTAACCTATTACTATTTTTTTTGTTCCTCAGATGCTTGTCCCTATCCTAGTACCAGACATTTTACTGATGAACAGCGAGCTGTTCCTGCTCAGAAAAATGTAGATCACAAGAATGCCACATATAGTGTGGTCATGAGTGGACAGCCATCTTTGATGGAAGGAAAAAGGAGCCTCATGGGTTATCAGAGGTTTTTCAACACTGCTTACTCATTTGAATTTCAACACTAACAGGAGATGAAGTTTGTGATTCAATCAAAACGTTATATGTTGTGTACAAAGTTAAAACCATCATCTTGGACATGGAATTTTGCAAAGTTGACTCAAGGAGTTGTTACCTAACACCAGCATAGTCCTGTGTCAGTTCCTTGTTCATCGGCATTTCACAATAAAAAGCTTTGAGGACTTGATTCTGAAAGGAGAGAAGAGATTTTAAAAGCATGTGTTGTTGTAAATCAGTAGAACAGTACAATGATTTAAAACTTGGGTTTTTTATTTAGACGTTGGCTATTTTTATAGACAATGGAACCCCTTGTTACTCTTTTGGATTTGATGTTTTCATCGGGAGTTGGGAACTTTTGGAAATTCAACAAGTTAAATTGTAAAACATTTGTTCTCAACAGGAGGTCAGGATTTGTAAAGATGGGAGGACAGTGCTAGCAGCTTAATTGGTAAAGCATTGTGTAAATCACTTCTATTAACACCCTCAGTGAGTGACCTCCATAATTGGAACATGTCAACAACTACACACCGTTTATATTACAGTAGCTGTGTATATTGTAATTCATAGCATCTTTAATGTATTTTGTCTTTCGTTTGTTTTTTCGACATTTGACATTATGTTTTTGGTAGGGATGGAAAATGGGGGAGAGTGAGTATGACCACAAATTTATATGGCATGTTGATGTACTGCCTGGTGATTTAAAGACGCATGAATCCTGTACAATAAATTACAACACATTTTAATCAGTGCTGTATTCCTCATCGTCTGGGTGGGGTTCCTGACCTCCCATAGTGGGCAGGGAGGTATTTGCTGTGTTTTCTATGCCCCTGTTTTCCAATTGCATTCTGTCTTTGTCTTGGAATGAGATTATTTAGTTTTAATTTAAACATATGGTTTGCACACATTTGAGTGTATTCCTCTTAGTGCCATCTTATGCTGGTGTGCAGTGAAACATTTAGAATCTCAAAGTACTGTGATAGTGTGCTCTTGGAATCTACATCTGTTCCCTATTTGAACCCTTCCCCTTTGTCATACTTTTTCCTTAAGTCCTTTGAATTGTACATCTAGAATGTTTTTATTATCCAATGTTCATCCTTTTTACTGGCGCTGATATGACCTAAATGTGTTGCAAGCGCCGTAAACCCTTGAAAACATAAAAATTCCTCTTCAACAGAAACAATTGTGTCATTACATGAGCTTTCATTAACTATATAACAGGTAATGGGCGGTGATAGACTCAAATGTCATTGTTAGTTAATGTACTTTCTTTCGCTTGGTGAAGTTATGAGAAAATTCCATTTTTGCTCGTGTCAATAGGGCTCGGTATATATTTGATAACCTGGAATTATGGCGTTCCAATTATTGGCTTGGGCTGTATATGTAATAATTATTCTTTGACATTTTTTACAATTTAGTGATAACTACCTTTTAAGGATTTTACGTCACTTGCGACACATTTAGCATGGGTCCAAGTCAAGGTTATTTCAGCGCCAGTAAAAAGGAAAAGATGTGTATTCTTATGCATTTTTGCTCTGGCATTTACGCATTTATTTTTTATAGTGTTCTTAAACACTTTAATCAGTTTGTTGACCTGGACGTTCATATCGGGAGTTCAGTATAAGTATTATCTGGGTGGGTTATATTAGATTTAAAAGTGGATACTATTTATAGTGTCTATAAAGAGTAAATTTAAATTATCTATTCTATTTGCCTATTATCAAATTTAGTGGTCTATTTTCGATTTTGCAACTTTGTACGCATTTTTTAAAAATCTTTTGGATCTCCATTGTATACAATACTGAACTAGTCATAGTGGGCAGGGAGGTCTTACTGTGTCTGTGGATATTGCTCTATATAAAAGCTCATTTAAAAAATTAATTCTATCCCCCTGTATCTGTTTTCCAACTTGCTTTCTGTCTTTGTCTTGGAATGAGATTACTTGGTTTTGTCCCCGTCCTGGCCGGGTGCCCTGGCTGAGAGGGGAAACAGTCAAATGTATAGTTAGTTTTAGGAGATGATTTTTTTTTCATTGTAAATCATCTCTCTGTTATGAACTGTATTATTTTGTCTTTATATTATATATATATGATTTTTAAAACATTTTGAGTGTATTCCTATTAGAGTGGGAACCTGTGCTGGTGTCTGGATGAGACTTTTAGGTGATCTCAAACTAAGTACTTTGATAATGTGCTCTTGGAATCTACATATGTTTCCTATTTGAACCAATCTCCTTTGTCTTACTTTCTCTTGGGTACTTTAATTGTCATTCTGGAACTTTTTTGCTCACCCATTTTCTTCATTTATACTGGCGCTGAAATGACCTAACTTTGACCCATGCTAAATGTGTTGAAAGTGACATAAAACCCTTAACAGCAAAATTGTCTGACTTTATTTCGTGTGCTTTCAATTGAAAATCTAGAATTCTTTGACAATCCCATATTATTCTTCACACAGCTATTCATAAATGTGTAGTATAATTTTGGACAAACATGAATGTGAAATTGAAAATACTATATATAGACTGTCAAAGATTACTGAGAAAATTGTCGATGTTGGAGTGCCTGACAAAATTATTGAAAATGTTTGTGTTCAATTAGAAATATAAATTGTTTTTTATTGAGAGGCGCATGTGAGTCTATTCAGCAACCCTTTTCTTAGTAATGATCTTTCGTGGTTTAGTTTGTAGATGTACATTCATGGTTGTACCGTGTTACTAATTTATACAGCATTACTACCACAGGTTACAATGGTGTTTCTGGGTGGGGTTCCTACCTCCCATAGCGGGCAGGGAGGTACTTGCTGTGTCTTTTATCCCCTCTTATCTGTTTTCCAATTGCTTTCTGTCTTATTCTTGGAATGAGATTTTTGGTTTTGTCCTGACCTTGGTCAGAGTCCTTGGCTGAGCGGGAAACAGTCGAATGTATAGTTATAGTTTTGGGAGATGATATTTTTTTCCTTGTAAATCATCTCTCTGTTGTTATGCATTGTATTATGTTTAGTTTACACATTATATTATATGATTGGTAAACATTTGAGTGTATTCCTCTTAGTTGGGACCTGTGCTTGTGTCTGGATGAGACTTTTAGTGATCTCAAACTAAGTACTTTGATAGTGTGCTTTTGCAATCTACACCTGTTTCTTTTTTGAACCAATTCCCCTTTTTCTTCCCTTTTCTCGGATGCTTTATTGTAATTCTATAACTTTTTACTATCCCATTTTCTTTCTTTTTTACTGGCGCTGATATGACCTTAATGTGTTGCAAGCGCCGTAAAACCCTTAAAAACAAAAACAAACAATGGTGTTTCATTGGGGATTTTACATTTCTAATTTTAGCCTACCTGCCAAGTATCCATATTGGGCAGGGAGGTACTTACTGTGTCCTCTATCCCCCTATACTGTTTTCCAACATGCTTTTTGTCTTTGGATGAGCTTAATTGGTGTTGTTCTGATCCTGGCTGGGAGGGAAACACTCAAATGTATAGTTAGTTTTGGGAGATGATATGTCTTTTGTCTTGTAACCCATCTCTCTGTTATACACTGTATTATGTTTTATTTACGTATAATTTATAATTTGTAAACATTTGAGTGTATTCCTAATACTGGGGACCTGTGTTTGTGTCTGGATGAGACTTTTTGGTGATCTCAAACTTAGTACTTTGATAGTGTGCTCTTGGAATCTACATCTGTTTTCTATTTGAACCAATTCCCATTTGTCTTACCTTTTCTCGGGTGCTTTAATTGTAATTTTAGAACTTTTTACTCTTACATTCTCTTTCTTTTCACTGCGCTGATATGACCTTAATGTGTTGCAAACCCTTAAAAAACAAACAAAAAATAGTTCGTGAGAAGCTGTTGTATGTCCTTTTGCCTGTTCAACCTTCTTTTTTCATGTTTCACTTTTTAATGTACAATATTTGATGAATAAAATACATTTGAACTTTTGCTTGTGTGTTGTACATTTATTTATTTATATTGATTTTTTTTTTTTTGCATCCATTTTACTGGATCCTTTTTTATGTTTCTTTGAACTGAAATAAACCCATCCTTTCCTTCCCTCTTCCATTTTGCTGGTGCTAAAGTCTTCTCCCATGGTGGATAGAGAGGTCACTTGCTGTGTCTTCTCTTCTCCATGCCTGTTTTCACTTTCCATGTTGCTCTAGTCTTTCCTTGATCTGGATTGACATTAAGTCTTCAGTTAGTCCTGGCATCCTGGGCGGGGTTCCTGACCTCCCATAGTGGGCAGGAAGATACATACTTACTGCGTTTTCTATCCACCTATATCTGTTTTCCAACTTGCTTTCTGTCTTTGTCTTGGAATGAGATTACTTGTTTTTGTCCTGGCCATGGCTGTATAGTTAGTTTTGGAAGATTATATTTTTTCCCCTTGTAAATCAATTCTCTGTTATGCACTGTATTATGTTTTGTTTACATATATTATATATATTTGGTAAACATTTGAGTGTATTCCTCTTAGTGGGGACCTGTGCTTGTGTCTGGATGAGACTTTTAGGTGATCTCAAACTAAGTACTTTGATAGTGTGCTCTTGTAATCTACACCTGTTTCCTATTTGAACCAATTCCCCTTCGTCTTACCTTTTCTTAGGTGATTTAATTGTAATTCTACAACTTTTTACTATCCCATTTCCTTCCTTTTTACTGGCGCTGATATGACCTTAATGTGTTGCAAGTAGCGCCGTAAAACGTTTAAAAACATTAGTGGGATCTTGTGCTGGTGTCTGGGTGAGACCTTTAGGTGATCTTAAACTAAGTACTTTGATAGTGTGCTCTTGGAATTTACATGTTTCCTATTTGAACCAATTCCCCTTTGTCTTATCTTTTCTTGAGTGCTTTAATTGTAATTCTAATTCTAGATCTTTTTACTATCCCATTTTCTTCCTTTTTACTGGCGCTGATATGACCTTAATGTGTTGCAAGCGCCGCAAAAACCCTTAAAAACAAAAACAGCCCTGGCATGAAATGCTCAATAGCCAATCGTTCACGATAACAACAGTTTGAAACATAGTTATGGTCGGACCTATGAAATCGTTTCTGGGCGGAGTTTAGCCATGAGTGACCCCCCTCGTGGATCTTTACCTTGCAGCTGGTGAGGGGGCTTGAGCCACACGGAAGGGCAAAGGTGTAAATCCCTGTTGATCGTCACGAGACCATCCCGGGTATCGAGCCACATGAGCTGCTCGCCCCGGTATGTGACTAAATTTGATCCAACCCGGTGCCCGAATAGCAGCCGCTATCCCGAGCGCCACACTACTTGATATGATGTTTCCAATACAGCACAGTCAATGGCGAAGCGGTCTGCCGCCTAGCCAAATAATACCGCGTTCGTGTCGCCAGGGTCGTCGGTACGTTTGAAAAGAAAGCAAGCGTTCCTCCACACCTTCGGTTCGCGGCCTGCCGAACAGAAAATGCGATGTCGGGGATAGCGACCTGATGCATATATTGTCCTTGAACATCGAGAGTCAAGAGTATGACCAAAAAAAATGAGCTTTTGTCAAAGCTACTGGCCGCTCATAGTGTTGACATTCTCCTGTTACAGGAGACCCACCTTTATTCAGGCGCGCAATCTTCCAGATCCCAGGCTATACGGTGGTCCAACGCGAGGACACTTCGAGGCTCAATGGAGGGGTTAGCGTTTACGCTAAAGAGCCAACGAAGGTAAGTGTCATAGAGAGTAGAGAGGGTAACGGACGGCAATGGGGTGAACCGAATTTCCGTGGAAGTAGGTGGACTGTGTTTGCATATTATCTACAAACCACCTAGAGCGACTTGGACTACACCACCGGTACCGGTGGTCAGCCATCCTTCCATCTGTCTGTGAGACTTTAATAGCCACCATCACGAATGGGGCTACCGAGACTGCAACTAGGCAGGAAAACAACTCCGCTCATGGATGGACTGTAACGATCTACACCTAGTGTACGATCCTACAGCCAAGGGTACCTTCAGGGGTACCCGCCATAAGAAGGAGTATACTCCAGACCTCACCCTCGTTGCGAACGGTGAAGCGAATAGTCCTCGGGGACTTTCCGCATAGCCAGCACAGGCCGGTTCTTGTCACAGCGGGGGTGACAATACCGAAGGTGCAGTCTCTCCCACTTTGCAGATGGAACTTCAGGAAGGCTGACTGGGAGGAATTCAGTTCCTATATCGAGCAGGTTGGCCCTGCCATTCCTCCCAAGTCCAAGAATATAACCAGATTTAGCAGGCTACTGGTTAAGAGCGCTCAACGTTCTATTCCACGGGGCAAACGGAAATTCTACACCCCTTGCTGGACAGCAGAGTCGGAAAAGCTGTACAAAGAGTACCAGCAGACCCAGTCCCAGGACGTAGCCGATAGACTACTTCAGTCTCTAGCAGAGGGAAGGAAGCAACGGTGGCAGGAAACCGTGGAAAGTCTCGACTCTACACACTCCAGCCGCCACGCTTGGCGTCTGGAAAAGAAATTGGACCCGGACAGGAATTATGCGAAGGCTGCACCGGAGTGTGAGGCAGACACAATTGCCAAGACCATTAAGAACCGTAGCAAACGGGTCCCTAATCAGGCTTTTTAGCGCAGTGTCCGCAAGGCGTACCGTACGATTTTAGACTCGCTACCTAGGGAGGAGCCGGACTGGACGGCCCCGTTCAGTCCCCGAGAAGTGGGTGCAGCCATTAGCGATGTAAAGAACGGCAAAGCAGCAGGGATAGATGGTGTATCTCCCGATATGATGACGCATCTGGGCCCCAGGGCACGAGCCTGGCTGGCAGAGGCAATGTCCGACGTCCTTGCAAAAGGAAAGCTCCCACAAGTGTGGGAGCATTCGAAGATAGTTGCCATCCTGAAGCCCGGGAAACCGGCGAAGGAGGCCGACAGTTAAAGACCCGTATCTCTGCTTAGTTGTCTTTAAAAATTGACAAATTGTTGGAGCGTGTTCTATTTAACCGATGGGGGCCGGTCCTAGACGCTGCCCTGCCACCAGAGCAGGCGGGCTTCAGGGAAGGGAGGTGCACCACTATGCTATTCCACCGCGGAGTATTGCGCTCCAGTGTGGGGTAGAAGCAGAAACGTTGAGAAGGTGGGTGTAAAACTTCGCAAGACGATGCACATAGTGTCAGGAGCGCTGGCAACAACTCCTAGAGAATGGGGCCCGATAATGGCAGCGATCCAGCCCCCCGATATCCGGAGGGAGACGATTACGGGAAACTGGCTGAGTAAGATCAAGGAGAGAGGGAATGGGGATACCCCTCTGAAGCGCATAATGGTCGGCGCCCCCGTTTCGAGCCGAAATAAGTCCAGGCAACCCTTGTACGCAGAATCCCTGACTACGGACAGAGCTGCACATACGAGATGGAAGTCGGTTTGGACGAATTCAATCCCTCGTGGGGGCGGGGACGTACACTCCTCTAACTCTAAGCTTGGTGAGAAGTTGCCAGGCTTTGATACCAGTAAGAGGAGACACTGGGTGGCTGCGAATCGGCTTCGGTGGAGGAGCTGCCTAACGGCAAGTGCGCTTCATCGGTGGGGTCTTTCTACCTGTCCAACATGTACCTGCTGTGGGCAAGAACCTGAGACGGCAGAGCATCTAGTCGAACGGTGTGTTGTGACAATGCTACCCGGCGGGTTTGCGACGGTGCACGAATGCGGACCGAACGTTGCTGATTGGGTCGATCGTCATAACATAGTAGTGTGAAAACCATAAGAGGCTGCTGCCATGAGTGACCGTAGAAAACGAAAATGCGACTGCATACATCAAAGGGTAGAGGTTTATATCATCAAAGGATGACTACATGATTGACATGGCCATTTAGGGAAGTCCTCTCCTCATCCAAAAATAATCTGAACACTAGAGGGTTAATCTACCGCCACCATGTATTCGTATAGAATTGTGAGTAAAGCGTCTCCGACCATTCACAGGCTCTCTAGTTGGTCGACCGCCTAGGTATTACGCTTCTGTTTTGCAAAGATTGTTGTCTACTAGAATTTGAAGTGGTTTTGAAAGAGACGCTGACGAGTGATAAAGAAATCACGCAGTGAAAGAAAATCGTTCGTCACACCTTTCCCATACATCTGACCATAACTTCAAGAAAAATTACCCGATTTACTTCAAATAAAGATTAAAATGTTATGGGGAGCATGTTCTTTCTGAAAATGAAAAAAAAAAAAAAAAAAAATACAAATCCAAAATTTTCACCTCCCGACTGATTATGTCATGCACTAACACAAATATTTTTATTTAATGTCAGCACTTCACAGTTAAGGGCCCACACGTATTCACTGCCTAATATGCTGCCCACGCGTACTGTCAGTTGCCGATTCCTCACTGAATCGCCACAGGTCTTGTCGCGTCTCGAGTCGTCGAACACACGCGTAGTCAGTAATCAACTAAACACACAGCGTGTGTCGGACCGGGTCGAGTCTCTCTATTTTGCTACCGACACACACACACACACACACACACACACACACACACATAAAAAGTAATAAATAGCTGTCTAAATGTTTCCATTGCTTTATTTACATTTAACCAATTCAAAATTAAAGAACTACAACGCAAATTCAAAACTTAATTTTTTTGTTGTAGCACAGACAAGCTAGATATCGTAGAGACGTTGTGCTAAGACTCCTGCGCCTGTCTGACAATATCAGATTGTAAACAGAAAAACTGCGCTCAGCATCAGTGCTGTTGATCGTGGTGTATATGTACCACTTGGCACAAGCAGCCAAAGCTGGCACTTCATCAGAAATGGACTGCCAAAAATGTGGCACGTCAACAGAAGAGGTGATGGAGTTCTTCACCGCGAGGGGCCCAAGCTGCCGGGTGTACCTCTTGATCTCCTCCTCGGGTACAGTTTTCAGCTTTGTGAGGCTCTCAAGTTGATCCCAAGGTGGAGACAGGAGCAGCTTAGCAGGGTAGATCTCAAGAAGACAAATCAAATCGTACACTTGGAATTTGGAATTGGAATAGCCTCCTTTAAAGTTAAATGGAAGTCACTGTCACGTATTTGGGAACATCGTCGGACTTTTTTGGTTTCATTTTTCTTCATACAATGGTCATAAATTCACGCTAAAAACCATATTTTGCATAATTATGCGGTAAAAGGTGAATTATGCGGCCGCATTGCGGTAAGTGGCAAATTATGCGGCCGCATCGGTCGTGTTTTCCTGGGGGGCCAGGTTTAAACAAAAAGGTCTTAGAGTCAAATCTTGTTTATCTTTCGCCACCGGGTCGTCCTTGAGCGACACATCATAATAGCTTTTATTTGCCGACCAAGGCAAGGCGAAGCAGTAACTCCATGGTAATGGTTAGTTATCGCATTTGTATCAAACATCAACTGACAGTTGAGCTATCTTACATGATGAGAATTTAACAGGGTTATGTCTCTTGTATTATATGGTTTATAACTTATAATTGTGATTATGATGTGTTCCCGCGGATTGGCGGTAGAGTACAGACATCATGCCATATACATATTGAATATACATGAAATAATAGCATAGGCCATAAACAAATGTTAACTATAGTATAATATACTTATAGATATAGTTTTGTACAAGTATTTCAACTTACGAACATTCATAGAATAAAGCACAAATAAAATATACACAAATTATAATAGTAATGGTAGGTTAAGCATTGAATTCACAGTAATATCTCGTTCCACTATGAATAAGTTAACCAATAATAATTTACCTTCAACCGAGAGATAGTTGAACTTTTTACAAGTTTGAAGTTTAAGAATTGGTTCTTCTTCCTTGGGATTCTTGGTGTGTGTGTCTCACTTCTGAGATAAATTTGGTTTTGTAAAGTAAGGCCACGCTAACAATTATGGGGATAGCCAATCAGAAAGAATGTTCCTATTTAGATAACCAATGACGTTTAGGTGCTTTTGATTAACAACTGGGTAGGGAGATAACGGAGAGCTAGAATATTAATTGCAATTTTAGCTACTCTTGAACGAGACGCGAACCTGAGGGCATAAACACACCTGAAGTCTTGTTTGGAAAGGACTATTAGCAGGAGATATGCAGTCAATGGACAGGCCATTGAACAGATGACTAAGCCCACAAAGCGGGAAGTGAGTGGTAAGATAGCGTCCCGTTATACAATGGCTTTGACGAGTGTATGTTTACATTAGCTTAACTGTATAATAAAACTGTCCATGTTCAGTGTTTTAACTCAAGGTGTAATTTCCCTTCGCAAATATTGTTGTCTATTAAAATTTGAAGTGGTTTTGTTTTTTTTTGTTTGTTTTTAAGGGTTTTACGGCGCTTGCAACACATTTAGGTTATATCAGCGCCAGTAAAAAGGAAGAAAATGGGATAGTAAAAAGTTCTAGAATTACAATTGAAGCATCCAAGAGAAAGTAAGACATAGGGGAACTGGGAACAGATAGGGATCAGATGTAGATTCCAAGAGCATACCACCAATGTACTTAGTTTGAGATCACCTATAAGTCTCATCCGGACAGAAGAACAAAATCCAACAAAGAGGAACACACTCAAATACTTACATTATACATTAAAAAATAACAAATATACTAATACATAACAGAGAGATGATTTACAAGGAAAAAAATATCATCTCCCAAAACAATAACTATGCATTCGACTGTTTCCCTCCCAGCCAGGACTCCGACCAGGGCCAGGAAAAAAAACTCAAGTAATCTCATTCCAAGACAAAGACAGAAAGCATGTTGGAAAACAGATATAAGGGGATAGAAGACACAGTGTGTACCTCCCTGCCCGCTATGGGAGGTCAGGATCCCCACCCAGGAAGTGGTTTTGAAGTGGTTTTGAATTAGACGCTGACGAATGATAAAGAAATCATAAGAGAAAGAGAATCGTTCGTCACAGCACCTTCGGACTATGCTTGGTCAAGTTTTAGTCATTTGTTGAGGCAGGACTTCACAAGCTCAGTAGATTGAGACGGGTAACTAGGATACGGCATAGCGTCAACAAGATAGCAGCTATTTTTAAATGAGAGAGCCTCGATTCGGAAGGAAAATACATCGGTTACGAATGACAGGCAAAAAGTGTCCAGTTGCTATTCACACTAGCTTTAAAAACTATAAGATAGTGCAGATCGTTGAAAGTACACATTTTTGTGAGTAAAAACTAACCCCCCCCCCCCCCCCCCCCCCAAAAAAAAAAAAAAAAAAAAAAAAAAAAAACGAAAAAAAAAATGATACTAATCGGCTAAGTGAGTCGTGAGTGACAGGAGATTCGTAATCGAATGATTTGCGACAAAGAACAACCAAATAAATGATTAGAAAGTATAGTGGAGACAAAAGTTATTCTGCTGGCATTGTAACTGACTGAAATAATGTGATTCATCGGAACCATCATTTTAGTCCAGCTGTCGAATGTCAATATCGCGTGATTTGATTCATCTTAAAAATTAAAATATGAAAATAATGAAATAAATATTATCTATCGATAGAACGAAGCTGACGTCACTCAGGTCTTTGTTATTGTTTTTGCCATCCACGTTTATGAGTACTTCTCACTAAAGTGTATGAACCAGACTATAAATGTTCATGGTTACACATAGTTTTGTGTGTCGGTCCCTTATACTTCCGGATGGCAATGTTGTGAGCTTCTTAGCCAAGCGCATACAATCTATACCGGATGTGTTGCTAATTCCTCTTTGGAAATCTTTTACGTTGAAAGTATGAAGACGGGTATATTACCTGCCGTCGTGTACTGGAGGAGCGGATGTTACCCGCACAAAATAGCGGAATTGGTCACCGTCCTTACAAAGCCCACTTCTAGTTCTAGGCAAGAGACTAGCTAGTCCGAGACTAGAAAGCGTTCATGAAATCCGATTTTGTTGGTCACTTGCCTCACTTAGGCTTAAGATTAGCTAGTCATTTACTAGACTTGTAAGTAAATAAATCAAGTCCACGCTCATGAAAACGGGCCCAGAAACAGACTAAGTAACTCGCACATGGTTCACGGCAAAGTTTGTTTCCTTGAGCACGACTAACAGCTCACTTTCCTATGATAATCGTGTAATACCAGGTCATTTTAAGTTTTTAAGGAAGTGTCAGGCAACGAGTTAAAGAGGCAAAGGCGATTGACCATCGCACTGTATGATTTAGTAAGGGTGGTACGGCGTTTGCAAGACGTTGATGTCATTTCGGGGCCAGTAAAGAGGAAGAAAAAGCAAGACAAGGGAATGGTTCAAAACGGAACAAATCTAGATTCCAAGAGCACACTATCATCACTGTACTTAGTTTGAGATCACATAAGTATTATAAATCTCATCCAAACACAAGCACAGGTCCCCATAAAGAGGAATTCATCTCATTCCAAAGACAAAAAGTTACGGCGCTTGCGAACGACACCAGTAAAGAGGTAGATACATGGGGTAGTCAAAAAAACTATAGATTTACAACTGAAAGCACAAGAAAAAGTTAGACAAAATATTGATTGTAAGGGTTTTACTGCGTTTGCGACATATTTAGCTCATTTCGGAGCAAAAAAAAGGAAGAAAATTGGATAGTCAAAATATGCTAGATTTCCAATTGAAAGCACAGGAGAAAAAGTAAGACAAAGGAGAATAGGTCAAATAGGAACATATGTAGATTCCAAGAGCACACATCAGTGTATGCTAAGTTTAAGATCACGTTACTTAATGTCTCTTCCAGACCCAAGTACTGTATCTCATTAAGAGGAATACATTAAAATGTTTTGTTTTTAAGGGTTTTACGGCGCTTGCAACACATTTAGGTCATATCAGCGCCAGTAAAAAGGAAGAAAATGGGATAGTAAAAAGTTCTAGAATTACAAATAAAGCACCCAAGAAAAAGTAAGACATAGGGGAACTGGGAACAAATAGGGATCAGATGTAGGTTCCATATATTCAAACCAAAATATAAAAGTACATAACGGAGATGATTTACATTGAAAAAAAATATCACATCCCAAAACTAACACTATGCATTTGACTGTTTCACTCGCACTGTTAGTCACAGCCAATGATTCCAGCACAAAACCAAGTAATCCCATTCCAAGACAAATATATAAAGCAACACAGAAAACATATAGGAGGATAGAAAACACAGCAAGTGATCTGCCCATATGGCCATTGATGACATTGTAAAATTGTTGAAAGAAAAATGAAACATCAAAGAAAACAAGGAATGATAGAGCTATCATCATTATTTTATTCAGGTCAAACAACTGAAATCAACAGAAATAATCATGGATAAAAAAACATGACAAAATTCAAGTATCATTTTAACGTACAAGACTACATATCTGAGATACTCGACACAACCAATAAACAAATTCATGTGGCATATTGTTTCTATGGCATATCATAGTAAGCATAACATTTAATACGAGGAAAAAACCCCGCAAAGTACCACGCATGAGACAATGTATAGACAGTAAATCTCAATAATGACATTCTTGAGACCAGAAAAAAAAAAGTCACTATAGAGAATTGCCAACCAAAATTGGCATTTGAAGGAGTAAAGTACTCGACAATGGACTGTCATATCCAGCCATAGTAGGCTAAATTGTTTTTTTATTTTAGGGATTTACGGCACTTGCAACACATTTAGGTCATATCAGCACCAGTAAAAAGGAAGAAAATTGGACAGTAAAAATATTCTAGATGTACAATTAAAAAGACTAAAGAAAAAAGTTTTTTTTTTGTTTGTTTGTTGCTTTAGGTCTCTTCCAACACAATTGAGGTTATATGAGAGACCGCTGAAACAAAAAAACAAGCAATCTAACAAAAATAGTACAAATGTCAATCAAAAGCATAACCTAAAGATATCATAAGCTAAATTATAAATAACCAAGAACAAACAGGCAGAGGATTTACAGGAAAAAAAATATCCCCTGTCAAAAATACAATCACAAACCAAAGAAGCAGGATAGGCTAGTAAAGAGAAGAAGAAACGACATCACTATCGGATCGTACACCCATGCGAACATCATAGGTAAGACATAGGGGAAATCGCTCAAATAGGGAACAGATGTAGATTCCAAGAGCACACTATCAGTGTAATTATTTTGAGAACACCTGAAAGTCTCAGCACAGGTCCCTACTAAAAGGAATACACTCAAATGTTTACAAATCAAATGTTAAAAATATTTTTAAAATATCAAAGTTTATTCAATCCTAGGCTTTCGCCAATAAATCACACAATTTGAGGACAATATACACAAAAGTGGAAAAAAAAATAAGGTAAATGGAACCAAAAAATAAACTGATACCATTAATAACCACAAAAAAATAAAATAATACAGGACATAAAAGAGAGATGATTTACGATGAAAAAAAAATATAATCTCCCAAAACTGTAACTATACATTCGACTGTTTCCCTCCCAGCCAAGGACTAGTTTTGTTTTTAATGTTTTTACAGGGCTTACAACACATTTAGGTCATTTCCCACCCAGTCATCCATCTACTGCGGAGCCACAGGAGTGCTCATTGAGAAAGGTACGACACTGCAAAAACAGCGGAACATTTTGAAGAAAATCCCAAAAGATTATCATCACTGATCAAAATACGAGGAAATATTTAAAAAATAAACATGTTCTCACAGTCATCTCTACAAGGACATTTACATTTAACACTCCCCCTCCCTCCACAAAACTGTCCTAACATTCTAATCTTCAGCATGGGGTTTATACATTCTTCACATAAGCATTGAAGATAAGTGAATTTACATAAGACTTAAAAAGTTTTTCGGCTGCTTAACCCTCTAGTGCCCACTAGGACAAATTTGTCCTTTGGTCTATTTGGGTCCAAAGGGGAGGCAAAATTTACAAAACTAACACAATACTTATTTTAAGAGTTATCTCCATTGACCAACCTCACTCTTCAACCCAGAGGGCAAACATTTTAACAATAACATTGTACTTCCACTTCCGGTTGAATGTGGTCCATCCAAGAAACTTTGAAACAGAGAATACATCTTGAAAATATCAACCTACATCTCAGCTCGGGTAAGTTATTTTCATATGTTGCATGGTTTAAATAAGAAATAAAGAGCCACTCTTAACATATGTAATGAGTATTAAATGATAATTTTAAGTTAAATTAATTTTGTGAGCGTTAAAATTTTACTATGACAAATTTGTCCAACTGGGAACATGAGCTGGACAAATTTGTCCAACTGGGCATTTGGGGTGACATAGTTTAAAAATGACAATGAATGTAAGCATTATGTGATTGGATTTACTAAGAAAGAAAATGTATATGTGGTGTATATTTACCATTATTTAAATGAATTCATAGTTTATATAATTGTGCTTAATAGATTATTTCTTTTCTTGCTTCAACAGCCATGGAAAGTGATGATGAAATTGACAATTTGTTGGATAAAGCCGACCCAAATGAAAGTGATTTCTTCGATTCGGGAGACGAATATGTTCCATCTGATGACTCATCAAGTAGCAATTCAGAATATTTTGATATGGATTTACCATCAACTAGCAAAAAACACAAATCAATGAAGAAAGTTCGCTCAAAAAAGGGAAATGACAACTCTCCTCCAACCAACAAGCGAAATCCAACCGATTCCTTTCAGTTCGATCACAATTTCATTTTTGATGATGATGAGGATGATGACTTACCACTGGCTAGACTTCAGGATCAAATCCGTGCAGCGCAATATGATGATGAGGCAATACTTACAGCAATGCTCGACTCACCAATGTGGATACGAATGCCATATTCTCCTCCACTTGATACAATTTTTACTGGTGAAGTTGAAATCACACCAACAGAACTGAAGAGTCCTTACACATTTTTTAAGGAATTGATTTCTGACAAAATGATACAGAATATGACAATACAAAGTAATATGTACGCATTGTCACGGAACGGTGTTGAACTCAAAACAACAGAAAAAGAAATGGAGCAATTCATTGGAATGTACTTTCATATGGGGCAAATGAAAGCATACAGTGTACGCACATACTGGGCTACACGTTCACGATATGGTCCTGTTGCCGATGTGATGGTGAGAAATAGATACGAGTCTTTATGTAGACACGTGCATTTCATTGAAAATGAAAAACTGGATAATAATGATAAACTGTGGAAGATTCGTCCGTGGATCAGTGACTTGAGGGAGAATTTGAAAAAATAATACCGGCTGAACACCAATCGGTAGATGAAATCATGGTTGCCTTCAAAGGCAAAAGTGTTGTCAAACAGTACATAAGAAATAAACCACACAAATGGGGGATAAAGTTATGGGCCAGAGCAGGAAGTGAAGGTATACTGCATGACTTTGATATTTACCAAGGGGCAAAGTGTAGAAACCAAAACGATTCTGTATCAAAAGTTGGATTATCGGGAGAAGTGGTGTTAGATATGGCAAAACATTTACCGGACGGGAAAAATTTCAAACTTTTTGCAGATAATTCATTCTTAAGTCTTGAATTGGTGAAATTGTTGAAAGAGAGAAACATTTGGTATGTTGGAACGGTACGGCAAAACAGACTGAAAGGGTGTGAACTCAAGCCAGAAAAAACAATGAAAAAAGGACCAAGGGGTGACATGGATTGTCTGTTTGAGTGCGATTCGAATGTAGTAGCAGTCCGATGGTTTGATAATAGAAAGGTTGATGTGATTTCATCCTACATTGGAGTGGAACCTGTCGGTGAGGTACAACGTTATGACAAGAAACAGAAGGAGATTGTTGGTGTTCCATGTCCAGCTGCCATATCTACCTACAACAAGTACATGGGAGGGGTAGATTTACTGGACTCTCTAACTTCGTTGTATAAGGCAAAGATAAAGACAAGGCGATGGTATATATACATATTCTACCATACATTGAATATGGCAGTCGTCATGAGTTGGTTGTGCTACAGACGCCATTGCACAGTGTTGAATACTAAACCTATGAAACTCAGTCATTTCATAGAGGATGTAGCTGATGCGCTTGTTCATGTTAAAAAAAACCCCGGAAGACCTGCTATTCGTATACAATGTGCTCCTTCAAATCCTAACAAAAGGCAATTTGAAACAAATCCAATCGCTGACATTAGATATGACAAGGTCGATCATTGGCCATTATATGAAGACAGAAAATTATGCAAACTTAAAGGATGTAGTCAAAAGTCACATGTGTTGTGTAAAAAATGCAGGGTTCATCTGTGCTTCAATAAAGACAGGAATTGTTTTCACCTTTATCATAACAAATGACAAGTTAGAGTGCCTTAACTGCCCAGAGGGACAAATTTGACCTCCCCACAATCCTGATAGGACAGATTTGTCCAATTTTATTTCAGCATCTTCATATATTTTTTTTTCTTAATTGATTAAAGTTACTGTTATTGCATCCCATAATGTGCCTTTGTTCACAAAGTTTTGAATTTTTAAACCACCGGGTTCTATGTCTGGGCACTAGAGGGTTAAGAAAAAAAAAAAGAAAAAAAAAGAAAGAATACTATACAAACCCCTAAGAATTTTCTAAAACTGTTTTGCAGCCCGATAAGCCTTGTCTTTTCTTGGCACTAAACTTTACTCCACACTGTTTTAACCTAAAAAAGAATTACAGAATTTTCTTCACAACACAACACAATCAGTGGAAATTTCCTTATTTTAGTTTGTAAAGCTTTCATACATTGCTCTTGTGGACACCATAATGTCTCAGGAAGCATTTATTCGTCACCGTGATTGCAACTTGTACTATAATCCATAGACATTTAAGGTTGCATTATTGCAAAGTGGCTTCAACTGCTCAATACTGTTGACTGTTATAAGGACAGCCAGCAAACCTTTGGTAGACAGTGAGGATATATAAGCTATCCTGAGTGCATTAAGCGCAGTTGCCTGTTTACAATTAGTTGCCCTAATAAGATGCTTTCCATTAAGAAATTTCTAATCTGATCCTAATAGTTTTTTGTTTTGTTTTGTTTGTTTTTGAGGGTTTTACGGCGCTTGCAACACATTAAGGTCATATCAGCGCCAGTAAAAAGGGAAAAAATGGGATAGTAAAAAGTTCTAGAATTACAATTAAAGCATCCAAGAATAAGGCAGACAAAGGGGAATTGGTTCAAAAGGGAACAGATGTAGATTCCAAGAGCACACTATCAGTGTACTTAAATTGAGATCACCTAAAAGTCTCATCCAGACACAAGCACAGGTCCCCACTAAGAGGAACACACTCAAATGTTTACAAATCATATATAATACATAAATAAAACATAATAGAGTGCATAACAGAGAGATGATTTACAAGGAAAAAAATATCATCTCCCAAAACTAACTATACATTTGACTGTTTCCCTCCCAGCCAAGGCCAGGACAAAACCAAGTAATCTCACTCCAAGACAAAGACAGAAAGCATGTTGGAAAACAGACATAGGGGGATAGAAGACAGTATGTACCTCCCTGCCCGCTATGGGAGGTCAGGATCCCCACCCAGTAATAGTTTTTTTAAAACGATGGACAGCAGATGACCAGATGTAAGAGCGGAACTCTTCCTTTCCTCTTTCTTGTGATGACAGGTTAGCTCTCCTCTCCTGTTGTGAAATTCAACGTCGATTCCTTCCATCATCCGTGTAGTCACAGCTACTTACTTCTCGTTTTCAACAAACCTTAGCTGGAAAAAAAAAAAAAAAAAAAGATAGAGAAAAGATAACCACAATCGTCAACTATATTTATATATATATATATACATATATAAAAAAAAAAGAAGGAAGAAAGAAGAAAAAGAAAAGTCAGAAAAATAATATCCGAACTTAACACGCTATGTGGAAAAATAAATATAAAACAAACTTTCACACCTACTGCCTACAGACTATCCCAAACGTACACTTTCTCTCAGAATCATCAAAGGCCTAGTTTTCCTTTACTACTCCAAAATAAAAAAAAATAAAAATTAGGCACCACCGAAGTTATTGTAGTAAAGGAAAACTAGTCCTTTGAGTCTTTAGTCGAAGGAAACGATCCATGATGGAAGTTG
>NW_027628954.1:0-2990 GCF_034508935.2 Berghia stephanieae | reverse complement strand
GGAGCGGTAAGAGTCTGATGATGGTTTGGAAATAAGAATGATGTCTGCTTTAGATACAATTTTCAAAACATCCGCCCACCTGATGCAACGTAACAACACTCAAAAACGATGTGAAACCTTAATATGGGAAATAATATTGATGTTATGCATTTAAGTAAAAATACAACACCCGCCCGCCTGATGCATCCAAGACTCAAACTTTGTGAAATTTTAAACGTTTATAATCTGGTTGATTAAATTTAGTAAGTGCTAATCATTGAAATGGCTGTCTAGAACCAATAACAAAGAGCTGAATGACGTCAATTTTCGTTCATCTATAATAATAATAATATAATAATATTAATAATAATAATAATTAATAATAATAATAATAATAATAATAATAATAATAATAATAATAATAATAATAATAATAATAATTAATAATAATAATAATAATAATTAATAATAATATAAATGGGTCATTTCTATAGCGTCCCTTTCCACCAAAAGTGCTCGGAAGCGTTTATACTATATATTCACATGCTTTCAACAAAATCAATAAAATCACTCACAGAAAACTGAAAGGAAAGAGAAATACGGTGTCTGGTGTCTGATGTCTGGTGTCAGGTGTCTGGTGTCTGGTGTCCGCTGAAAGAACTTTTCACACAGAAAGACGTGAAAAATGTACTTAGGAATCAAACGGTTCAAGTTCAAGTACAGGGAAGAAGATGAGAGAAGAGAGCAATTCGGATTGTAGATAGAAAGAAATGACAAGTAGTTGGGAACAGTGCCCATTATAAAGCGCGTTGAACACGGTTAGTGATATTGCGCTGTAGAAATGCTCACGTTCAAGTTTAAAACAAATAAAAACCCTTTAAAAAATAAGATTACGTGATTAAAACCGCGAAAACGATCACCCATGTCTGGGCTGTCTTTTATGTCCACGGGGCCATCCTGTAACATTGTATGCAAGATTTTATAAAATTGAGATTTTATATAGAGCAATATCCACTAAACGTGCTCTAGAGTGCCTTACAGGGGGTCCCTGGCCAACAGCAACATTTAACATTTAGGATGGGACATAACGCTGTTAGGCGATATTCATTTTTTTTTCGGATAGAGACAACGCTGTTAACGCCAGGTATTCATTTTACACATGAGTACGTTGAGAGAATGTGAGATAAAGAGCCTTCTCCAAGGCCTCAACTATGCGAACCCAGGACCTTCCGATCCGAAAGCGAGTGTCATAACCACTAGACCACATAGCGGCACAATTGATTAATGAAGATTGTATTGAATTGTCCTAATTCTTGGAATATCTTTCCTGGGTAAACTGTAGGCAGGTGTGGTTTTGTCTTCTTACAGGAATTTGTTTATCATTGAATATTTGCCACTTTATGGTCGAATGATATCACACTCAACGTTCGAATTCTAGGACCCTGGTTCAAATCCCACTGTGTGATGCACAACGTTGAGTTTCTGGATTTGAGGTCTCACTGTACCCAGGTGTAAAATGGGTGTCTGACAGCGTTGTATTTGACGTTAAAAGGTTCTGTTTTTTTTTAAATAACAGGTGTCCTGTCTTGTCCTTGATTAGTGTTGCTGTTACATTGGGACCCCTTAAAAACGTTTTTGAGCACCTCATTGGATATCGCTCTGTATAAAATCTGAGTTTTGTTATTTTATTTTTTTAACTGAAACAATATTTATTCCTTCTGTTTGTTATATCATTTTTGCTGTTGTTGTTGTTTTGGTTGCTTTTTGTTGTTGTTGTTGTTGTGTTGTTGTTGTTGTTTAAAAATGTATAATATAGAATTTATAATATAAAATATATATTTCTACGTTGTATCGGTCGTGGTAATGATGATGAGGATGATGATGATGATGATGAAGACGACGACGACGACAAAGATTGTGATAATGACGACGATGATGACTACGACGACGACGACGACGATGATGATGATTATGGTGATGATGATGATGATGATGACGACGACGATGATGATAATGATATTGACAATGGCAATAACGATGATGATGATGATGATGATGATGATGATGATGATGATGATGATGATGATGATGATGGTGATGGTGGTGGTGATGGTGGTGGTGCTGGTGGTGGTGTGTGGTGGTGGTAGTTTTGTTAATCGTGGTTGTGGTGATGATGTGGTGATGATAATTGAGAGAGGGGGGGGGGGGGGGGGGGGGGGGGAGGGGGGGGGGGGGGGGGGGGGAGAGAGAAGGAGGAGAGAAAGGGGTAGAGAGAGAGAAGAGAGAGAGAGAGAGGAGATAGATAGATAGATAGAGAGAGGGAGGGAGAGAAAAGAGAGAGAGAGAGAGAGAGAGAGAGAGAGAGAGAGAGAGAGAAGAGAGAGAGAGAGAGAGATGTAATCACAATGTTTTCCCCTCTGATGTACTGCGAGTTAAGCCCCTTTGAACACAAGAGCCTTTTGTACACGCCAGTAGATTTGGGTACATGGAGAGAAAACAGCAAACCCGATGGGTGCGCAATGTATGAGATTAACGGGTGGATGGGTGGGTGGGATTTGGCCAACGGTTTGTCAATGCTTGCCAGTGGGTAGAGAGGTGGTGGAGGGGGGGGTGGGGGGGGGGGGGGGGGGGGGGGGGGGGGGGGGGGGGGGGGGGGGGGGGGGGGGGGGGGGGGGGGGGGGGGGGGGGGGGGGGGGGGGGGGGGGGGGGGGAGGTCATATTTATCAACCAGCTTGGGAATGTAATATCTTTTATTCCAAGGATCAAGACAGTGGGGGTGGTGGTGGTGGTGACTGGGTAGGGGTGGGGGAGTAGATGGCGGAGACGGGTAGGGGTAGATGTGGAAGGAGCAAGGAGGCTGTTAATATGACCTTTTACTACTGCTGGTGCTGCTGTGGTCGCTGAGCTGGGAGCGGAAGAAAGTTTTTGACAACGGCGTCCGTTGCAATGGGTATCAAAAATGGCTGACGGGTTACGAGGATGACGCAGGGGGGGTGGGTATGTGTAGGTAG
>NW_027628953.1:0-2994 GCF_034508935.2 Berghia stephanieae | reverse complement strand
TTATAAGAGTATGATAGATATATGGATAGATAGATAGGCAACTAGATAGATTGATAGATAGATAGATATATTGATAGATGGAGAAAGATAGATAGAGAAATATATATATATATTGATAGATAGATAGATAAATTAATAGATAGAAAGATAGATAGATAGAGAGATTGATAGATGGAGAAAGATAGATAGGTAGAGAAATAAATGAAGAGTGAGGGAAAGAGCAACAGGGAGTGAGAGAGAGAGAGAGAGAGAGAGAGAGAGAGAGAGAGAGAGAGAAAGAGAGACTTCCCCTTTCACACGTTATATTATTTAATTGGGAAGCTGGGTCTCTTGTTTTCAGCGAAAATTACTTTGCTTAATAGACTAGCATCCTATTTAAAGGATAGCGAGTAATTTCCTAGAAATGTTATGGATCCTAGTCCTACTTGCTCTAAAAGACTACGTCAAAAAAAAAACACAGCATAAGAATAGTAAGCAAATTCCATTGTTTATTTTACACCATTTAAATCATTATATACTGTGGGCAATGTCTCTAATGATGCTATGCGTTAAAGAAAATACTCACTGTTCTAGTACTTAGATCAATGTACAAGCGAAAAGAAGGCGTGCAACCTTTAAAGATTATAGGTTATAGTAGAGTGATTTCAATGAGAACTATCACCTAAGTGGATCTGGATAATATAACAATGGAAAGATAGAGATTGAGAGGGTGTATAGAGAGGAAATAGAGAGAGTATCTCAAAATATTGTATTTTCCTACAAACAAAAGTACTATATATTTTGGCACCGTGATTGGAAATTTGTGTTCTTACATTGAGCAGAAAGTACTTTTCGATAGATCAGAGTCCTGTCCAAAGGATTTTTTTTGTCACCATCATTGTTTTAATTTTGTAGCAAGGAGGACGTTAGTGAATATTCATCACTCAAAGTCCGACGATAATCAATTACCATCGCTTTTTCATTTGTCAAATGAAATTCAACTCATGTCAAAAATAAGTGAAACCCTTTTAAACGTTTATGTTAAGAAGTAAGAGGGACTGCAATGAGAACTAATCACCGAAATGGTGGTCCTTAAACGAATATAATGAGAAAGAGTGAGTGAAAATGAAAAAAAAAAAGAAGAGAGAGAGAGAGAGAGATAAAGAGATATAGATAGATATATGGATAGATAGATAGGCATATAGATAGATTGATAGATAGATAGATATATTGATAGATGGAGAAAGATAGATAGAGAATATAATATATATATTATATATTTATAGTTATAATAAATAGATAGATAGATAGAAGATAGATGAGAGATTGATAGATGGAGAAAGAAGATAGGTAGATAAATAAATGAAAGAGTGAGGGAAAGAGCGACAGGGAGTGAGGAGAGATAGAGGGGGAAGGAGGAGGGGAGAGAAAGAGAGAGAGGGGGAGAGAAGAGGGGGACTTCCCCTTTCACAGTTAATATTATTTAATTGGGAAGCTGGGTCTCTTGTTTTCAGCGCAAATTACTTTGCTATAGACTAGCATCCTATTTAAGGATGGAGTAATTTCCATGAATGTTGGGTATGTCCTATTTGCTAAAAGACTAGTCAAAAAACAACACAGATAAGAATAGAACAAATTCATTGTTTATTTTACACTTTAAACATATATACTGTGGAGCAATGTCCTAATGATGCTATCGTAAAAAATACTCAAGTTTGTACTTAGATGAATTACAGCGAAAAATACGTGCAACCTTTAAAGATTTAGGTTGGGGAAATTTTCTAGAGAAATTCACCTAGTGCATCCGGATAATTACAAGGAAAGATAGGATGGGGTGATGAGAGAATAGAGAAAATTTGCTCAAATATTGTATTTCCCTAAACAAAATATTATATATTTGGCACCTGATGGTATTATTCTTTCATTGAGAGAAAGACTTTTCGATATCAGGTCCTGTCAAGGTATTTTTGTCACTCATTTTTATTTTGTAGCAAGGAGGACGTAGTGATATTCATGATAAAGTCGGGAATCATTACTGGTTTTTATTTGTCAATAACAACTCATGTCAAAAATAATGTACTTAAACTTTATGTTAGAAGTAAGGGGACTGCATGAGACTAATCCGAAATGGTGTCTTAACGAATATAATGAGGAGTGAGGAAAATGAAAAAACAGAAAGGAGAGAGTATAAAGAGATAAGATAGATATGGATTAGATAGGCATATAGATTGATAGTAGATAGTATATGATAGATGGAGAAGATAGTAGAAATATATAATATATTATAAAGATTATAATAGAGAAAAGAAAATAGAAGAAGATGATGGGATGGAAAAGAAAGATTAGGTAGAGAAATATGAAGATGAGGGAAAGAGCAAGGGGGGGAGAGAAAAGAGGAGAGAGAGAGAAAGAAAAGGAAGAGAGCTTCCCTTCCCGTTATTATTTATGGAAGTGGGTCTCTTGTTTCCCAATTACTTTGTATGACTAGATCCTTTAAGTAGCAGTAATTCATAGAATTTTATGGATCCTGCTACTTCTCTAAAAGACTACGTCAAAAAAAAACACAGCATAAGAAGTAAGAAATCCTTGTTTATTTACCATTTAAATCATTATATAATGTGGCAAAATGTCTCTAAGATGTTTTGGTTAAAGAAATACTCACTTGTTCTGTACTTAGATCAATGTACAAGCGAAAAAGAAGGCGTGAAACCCTTTTAAAAGATTTTTGGGTTTTATTTAGGTGTTCAATGTAACTATACCTAAGTGGCGATCGATAATAACAATGGAAAAATGAGTTTTGAGAGGGGATAGAGAGGAATAGAGAGAGTATCTCTAAATATTGTATTTCCCTACAAACAAAATATTATTTTATTTTGGCACGTGATTGGTAAATATGGTCTTAAATTGAGCGAAAGTAATTTTCGTAGACAGAGTCTGTCAAAGGATATTTTTGTAACATCTTGTTTAATTTTTGTAGCAAGGAGGACGTTAGTGAATATATCCTCAAAGTCCGCG
>NW_027628952.1:0-2997 GCF_034508935.2 Berghia stephanieae | reverse complement strand
ATTATTATTATTTTTTAAATTTTTTTTAATATTTTTTTTTTAATTTTTTTTTTTAAAAATTTTATTTCTTTATGTTTCATCATATATTATCAATGTTTTATCTTTTTTTTCCCCTTTAAATTTTTCAAAAACTTTGCCAGTTGAATATTTTTTGCTTGCATATTTGCCAAAAAAGCATTCATTTTTTAAAAAATATTTAAAGTGTAAGTCCTTCTTTAAGACGAGGAAAAATTAGTAAAGGGCTAAAATTTGGAAAATGGCGGACCCTTATAAAATATTTTTTGGCGAGATAAAGGTACCCGAGGAAAAAAAAAACATAAATTTGATCAGTTTTCATTTTAAAATTTGTAAAGGATATGAAAAGTTTAGCCAACATGAAAAATAAAAGTATGATTTTTTTTTTTGAAAAAAGTGGCCCGGTGGGTGACTAGATATTAAATCAAAATTTTCCTTTTTTCTTTAATTAGGCAATAAACCCGAGAGATTTTCCCACAAAGAGTTCAATCCTAGAGGGAAAGGGCCCCCGGGGTTTGGGAAGTGAGAAGATCAACCCAGTCGAGGCCCCCCAAATGACGGGAAAAATAAAACGGTGAGTTATTTCCCTTTTCCCGCATTGGACAACTTGAAATGTATAATTGTTTTGTTTGACTTGACGTTGGAAATTGTCCGTATCAAAAGGTATTTTGGGGGTAACCCAACTCAAAAAAATTTTTTTAAAAAGAAACGTTTTTACTGATAAAAATGTGACCTGTTGTCTCAAACGCTGTTATGAGGATTATTAAAATTTTGGAAATTGAAATAAATAAAAAATTACGATCTGGATTAAGTTTTATGAATTCTTTGTGGAGAGTGGTTTTAGAGTTTTGTTTTTGTTTTTTTTTCTGGTGTTTAGAATTTTTGACGAATGAAAAAAAAAAAAAAAAAATATCCAATAAAAAAAACAAAAAAAAAAAACCCAACGTTTTTAAAAGAAAAAAAAAAATATTAAAAGCAATAAAAAAAAATGAATATAACAGCTTTAAAAGTAAAAATTCCCCCATGGAATAATATCCCCTTGGAAGGGGGCCCCTTTGGGGTTATTATTTCATGTTGGGTATTTTGTTTTTTTTTTGTGTTATATTTTTTTGTTTATTGCTTTTAAAAGTTTTTTTTTTTTAAATATGTTGGGGTTTGTTTTTGTTTTTTTTTTTGGGTATTTTGTTTGTTTTGTTTTTTTTTTGGGGGGGGGGGGGGGAGGGGGTTGAGTGAAAAATAATTTTTATGTTTTAAAAGTTTTGATTAAAAAAGTATTTTTCCCCTTCGAGCCCTTTCCAATAACTGGTTTGAGGTGTGAGTCCCCAAGTGTTGCCTGAGATGACAAAACCATCTTTATCAACCCCAACCCAAAAGTGTATGCATGAATGATAAACCAACAACTTATCCAACCCAATCAAAAAGTGTATGTAATGGAAAAAATATCTTTTCCCAACCAAAAAAAGTAAATGTGAATGTGAAAAAAACTATCTTTTTCCCAAAATCCAACCCAAAAAGTGTTGAATAAATATGAAAAAAACTATGTTATCCAACCCAACCCAAAGGGTACGGGTTCTGAACTGGCAAAGTTAGAAAAATGGTTTTACTGGGTTTGGCAATCAAGAGGTGGATCCCAGTTGGAAAAGATGCGTTTTTTTGGGAGATGGGGAAAATTATGGAAGAAATTTGGAAAGGTTTATTTTTTTTTAAAACCTTTTATTTATTTTGCTTTACTTTTTTTTTATCTTTAAGGGTTTTTAATTTTGAAACTTGTTTTTAAAAATTTGGGAAAACTGCCCTTTACTTTTAAATTTGTTTTAAAACCCTTATTTTGGCAAAAATTCAAACTGGGATTTTAAAAAAGCCCGGGTAGAATTGGTCGTTGCCGATGAGGTATTTAAAATTGTCAATTTTGGGAAAGGACAGTTTTTGGCGTTTTTAAAAACTTATCCCAAAAGTAGGACGTTAAGGTTTTTTAAGACGCGTTGTTTTTTTTTTTTTTTTTTTTTCACCCGCACATTTTTTTTTTTTTAAATTTAAAGTGAATTTATTAAAGATAAATTGAGAGAAAAAATTAAAGGATTTAAAAGATTGTTTTTGCACCCATGCAAATTGTTCTAACCAAAAATTTTTCTTTGTAAAGAATTAAAGTTTAACCGTTCCTCATGGTAACCTCTGTAATGATAGCACGTTGACTGGTAACCACAAGACCCGGTTTGATCTGCGTGTCAAGGATGGCTTATTTTTATAAAAAAGATTTTTTATTTTTTAAATTTTTTTTTTGCTTTGTCTGACAATACCCCTTTAAAGATGTTTTTTTTTTGGGGGGAGTTTTTCATGATTTTACAATTGACTGCATTTTGACTGGAAGAATTGTCTTTCTGATTTTTTCTCTTTTAGTTCCAATCCCAAAGGGCCAGGAAGACGTGAGGCTGAAGGAGAACTGGAGGCTGAGAAGGAAAGGAGGTAAAACCCGATTTCGTAGATGTATGGTTGTTATATTGTTATTTCTATACTATACTACTATACTACTACTACTCTACTACTAAAACTACTACTATATATCACACTATACTATATATATACATATACTATATACTTCTACTACTACTATACTACTATTTCTAATATTAATAATATTACTACACTAATACTATTTACTAATAACCACTACTACTATACTATACTACTACTACTACTAATACTACTACTTATACTATACTATACTACTACTATACTATACTATAAATACTACTACTAATATATAATATATAATACTACTATACTTTCTATATACTATCTACTATATACTATACTAATACTATTTACTATTATCTACTACTACTACCATACTATACTACTACACTACTACTACTACTATACTACTACTTACTACACTACTAATACTATACTACACTACTACCTAATATACTATTTATAAAAAACTACTACTACTACTTACTACTACTACTATTTACTACACTA
>NW_027628951.1:0-2998 GCF_034508935.2 Berghia stephanieae | reverse complement strand
GAAGAAGTTAAAGAAGGGGGGAAAAAGGGGGGGGGAGTAAGGGGGGAAAAGGGGAAAGGGGTTAAGTGTAGTGGGGGGGGGGGGAAAGATTTAGAGGGAGTAGGGGGGGAGTGAAAAAGTATAATAAGAGGTTAAAGTAGAGGTAGTGAAAAAGTAGAGGGGGGATAGTAGAGAAAAAGGGAGAGAAGAGAGTAAGTAGTAGAGAAAAAGTAAAATAGGAAAAAAAGATAGAAAAGGGGGGGAGAGAAAGTGAAGAGTATATTTAAATTTGGGAAGGAAATTTGGTAAAAAAGTAAAATATAGTGGGGGAGAAGTGAAAAGGAAAGAAGAGGGAAAAGAGAAGGAAAATTTTGTTGGAGTAAGGGTTTAGAAGGGGAGAGAGGGGGGTAGAGTAGAGTCAGGTAGTAGAGAGTAAAAGTGAGTAGTAAGTAGTAAGTAGTAGTAGTAGTGAGAGTAGTAGTAGAGTGAGAAGAGAGGAGAGTAGTAAAGTAGAGAGTTAGTAAAAGAGTGAGTAAGTAGTGATAGAGTGTAGTAAGAGTAAGAGAGAGAGTAGTAGAAGGAGAGAAGAGAGAAGAGATGTTAGAGAAGTAGAAGTGAGTAGGAGAGTAGAAAGAAGAGAAAAATTAAGAAGAGAAAGTAATAGAGTAGAAGTAGAAGAGTAGTAAGGAGTAGAGGAAAGAGTGTAAGAAGAGAAAGAGAGAAAGAAAGTAGGAAGAGAGTAGTAGTAAAAGTAAAGAAAAAGAGAGTAGTAAAAGTGAGATAAGTAGAGTAGTTGGTAAAGTGTAGAGAGTAAGAAAGAAGAGTAGAGAGAGAGTAGTGTAGGAAGAGAAGAAGTAGGAAGAAGTAAGAGAAAAAGAGTAAGTAATAAGAGTAAGAGTGAAAGTAATTAGTAGAGAGTAGAAAGGAAGTGAGTAAAGTAGAAAAGAGAGTAGTAAAGTAAAGATAGGTAAGTGAGAGTAAGTATTTAAAAAGTAGTAGAGAAAGAGAAGAAGTAGTAGAAGAGTAAGAAGAGAGGTAGAGTTAGAAAAGAAAAAGAAGAAGAGTAGTAGAAAGGGGAAAGGGGAGAGGAGAAAAGAAGTAGTAGAGTAGAAGATAGTAAGTAGTAGAGAAGTAAGAGAGTAGGTAAGAGAGTAGAGAAAAGTAAAGGTAGAGTAAGAGAAGTAGTAGAGTAAGAAAGTGAGAGTAGGTTAGAAAGAAGATAGGTTGTAGAGAGTAGAAGTTAGTAGAGGTAGAGTAAAAGAGAAAGGTAGAAGTGTAAAAGTAGGGAAGAGAAGAAGAGAGAGAGAGTAAGTAAGAAGTAAAGTTTGAGAAGAGTAAAGAAGTAGTAAGAGAGAAGAGAAAAGAGTAGTGAGAAGTAGAAAAGTAGTAAGTAGTAGAGTAAGTAGAGAAGAGTAAGTCAGAGTAGTAAAGAGAGTAGAAGAGTAGAGTAAGTAAGAGTATAGAGTAGAGTAGAGTAAGTAGTAAGAAGAAGAGAGAGTAAGAGGTAGTAGAGTAAGAGAGTAAGAAGAGAGAAGAGAGTAGAAAGGAGAAGAGAGTAAAGAGTAAGTAGAGAAAGAGGAAGAAGAGAAGTAGTTGAAGTGGGTAAAGGGAGATTAGTAGAGGTGGAGTAAAAAGGTAAGTAAGTAGAAGGTGAAAGTAAGAGAGTAGAAAGAAGAAGTTAAAAGGTAGAGTAGAAGAGTAGAAATGGAGTAGAGTAGAGAAGGTTAGGTAGAAAAGGGGTAAGTAGTAAGTAGTTAGTAGAGAGTGAAGGTAGTAAAGTAGAAGTAGAGTAGTAGAGGAAGTAGAGAGTAAGGGTAGAAGAGATAGTGAGGAGTAAGAGGTAGAGTAGAAAGAAGGGGAGAGAAAGAAAGAGTAGAGAGTGAGAGAAGAAGACGGGAGAGTAGAGGAAAGAGAGTAGAAGGAAGAAGTAGTAGAAAGTAGTAAAAGAAAGTAGAGTAGTAAGAGAGAAGAGAGTAAGTTAGAGTAGTAAGTAGAGTAGTAAGAGAAGAAGTAGAGTAAGTAAAAGTAGAAGAAAAGAAAGAGTAGGTGAGAGTAAGAGAGTAGAGAGAGATAGTAAGGAGAGAGAGTAGAAGAAGAAGAGGAGAAGTAATTGAAAGAGAGAGAGATTTAAGTGGAGAGTAAGAGAGAAGTAGAGAGGTAGAGAGTATAAGTAAAGAAGTAAGAAGTAGGTAAGAGAGGAGAGTGAGGAGAGAGTTAAGTAGGTAAATGAGAAGGTAGAGTAGTAAAAAGTAAGATAAGAGTAAGAAGAGTAGGTAGTAGAGAGAAGGGGAGAAGTGAGTAGGGGATTTAAGTAAAAGAGAGAGTAGAAGAGTAGAGAGTCAGTACGTAGTAAGAAGAGTGTAGATGAGAGAGTGGGTAAAGAAGGGGGGAAAGAAGTGAAAAGAGGTAAAAAAGTAAAAAAATTTAAAGAAGTAATAGAGAGAAGTAGAGAAAAAAAGTAGGAAAAAGTAAGAGAAGAAGAGAGTAAAAGTAAAAAGGGAAGAGAAAGTAGAGTAGAGAGGAGTGAAGGTGTATAGAGAGGGGGAATAAAGAAAGAGAGTAAGAGTAGAAAGAGAGTAAAAGAAGAAAAAGAGTTAGGGAAGAAGGTAAGTAGAGAGAGAAAAAGTAAAAAGGGAAAAAGTAAATTTTAAAAAAGAGAAAAGTAAAAAATTTAGAAAGGTTAAGAAAAGGAAAAGAGAAAAAAGAAAAAGAGTTAAAGTAAAGATGGAGAGTAGAGGAGAGAAAAAAAAGTAAAAGAAAGAGAAAGAAGAGAGAAGAGGGTGAGAAAAAGTAAAAAAAGTAAAAAAAAGTTTAGAGTAAAAAAAAGAGAGAGAGTAGTAGTAGAAAAAGGGAAAAAGTAAAAAGTAGAATAAAGAAGAAGAAGAAGTAAGTTAGTAGAAGTAGTAAGTGAGGAATAGAAAGTAGAGAGGAAGAAAAGAGAAAGTGTAAAGGTAGAGAAGGAGAAAAGTAGAAGGAAGAAAAAGATTTAAAAGTGTAAAAAAAAAAAGTAGAGAAGTAG
>NW_027628950.1:0-3004 GCF_034508935.2 Berghia stephanieae | reverse complement strand
TTTTGCCAAAAAGGACACACTCAGATGATTAACAAGGGGAGAGATGATTTACATGAGTAAAAAGTATCATCTCTTTAAAAAGATATAATCTATCTGACTCTTAATCTCTTATGAAAAAAAAAAGACTACTGTCAGGGTCCAAGGCCAGATAAATGAACCAACTCCAGAACAAGGACACAATGCCACACAAAAAAGACAAATGATTAGAGGGACAAAAGAAAAAACAAGGCTGTGGACCAATGAAGACTCAACTGGTCCAGGTAGAGCTAACATTCCCCTACCCTAAATATAAATACCCTAAATAACCCTGAAGCCTGCAATCGTAAAAATACTAACAAAAGTAGAATGACTTTAGAATTTTATTGGGCTTCTCTATTTTCATTTTTTTTTTTCATTTAGTATCAATACGTATATGAATACATATAATTTTTATAATCTTTGTTATTATGTTCAAATTTTTTAAAAACCATTGTAAGTTTTGTTTCCAAACAGATTTTAATAGGCATACGATGGACATAACTATGTTATTCAATCCAGACAACAAGCACTCTATAGGACCCATATAATTGAACCTTCCATAATTGATTGAAAATTATGCAGATGGCTGATGGCAGAGGTTAATAGGATGTTAGCTATTGAAATGTGTAGCATTTTTCTGTAGATAGTCAAGAAAAAAAACTAATAGATAAAAATATATTATATTAAGTTAAGGGTTAAAAAAGATAATATTAACACTTACACTAGATCTTTGTGCTACATCTGGATGAAGGACATAGAAATTCTTCTCAATTGATGACAAAGCTGATGAATTCCAATCCTTCTTTTGATATTTGCTCCAAGTTCTCTGGATTGAAATCCATGATTAAAGTTTTCAGAAAAGTAATCATCTTCTTCTTCATCAAAATGTCGGATTCGCCGGGGTCGTCTAGTAAAACCGGGATCAAATTGCCTTGAATGATTATGTTTTTGCAAATAAGAACTTCTTGAACCGGATGTATTCCACTTGCCTCTTGCAGGGAATTCATCGGAGTCAGAGTCAAAAGCATTGTATCTGTGGAGAAATTAGCACATTGTATATTAAAAAAAAAAAAAAAAGAAGCAAAAACAAAAAAAACATTTTTAAACCCAATCCATCTCCCCTTCAGAAAAAAAAAAAAAGTCGCTTCTAACCTTTGTCTTTTTAGAGCCTTCTCTACCCGACTACTTGAGGTCACGGATTCAATGAGTTAAAGTCGGATGACACTGACACATATTTTCATAACGCTGTGATTATCCCCAGACACCTGTCTGGGGATAATGAAAATCGTTATCCCCAGACAGGTGTCTGGGATAACCAAATTTCGTTATCCCAGACAGATATTTGAAACTCCGCTCTTTTAAACAATTATCCACAGTTCAGAATATGGAATGTTTCCGAATGCACATAGAAATTAGGAAAGTTATAAAATATCTATAAAAACATAAAATTAACCACATTAAATCAGTTGTTATTACATATACACAATATGCGTCGTCTTCGAAGTGGGTGTCATGGCCGAATGGTTTAGTCGTCTGCCCTGGAAGTTTTACCAGACGTTGTGGGTTTGAATCCTGGTTCAACCACTTTTTTTTTTTTTAAATTCCGTCTTCTTTTTACAGAACGTTGCAAGGGATGTCGATGCATATTGTGTAGCCTAGTAATAACTGATTTAATGTTGGTTAATTTTATGTTTTTATAGATATTTTATTAACTTTCCTTATTTTCTATGTGCATTTGGAAACATTCCATATTCTGGAATGTGGATAATTGTTGAGCGGAGTTTCAAATATGTGTCTGGGGATAACGAATTTTCATTTCATGTGTCTGGGGATAATGACAGCCTTTTCATTTTCATAATAAAAAAATACATATGTTTTTATGCACCTCGTTGACGGTGTATCTTAACGGATCGTTTTTATACACCTCCGTCCGCATGCGTATTCCACCCAATTTCATTAGCGATATTGTGTTTCTGTATTTGGACATGGTGAAAGTTATATTGTGACAGCTGTAGGATGTTTTGTTAATAAATTTATATAAAAATAATATAATTTTAAAAAACGAAATATAAACCAGAAAATAGAAGTTGCTTTGAAGGTAAAATGCTATAGAAAGGCCTTATCAAATGTGATGAACAGTCAGGTGGCTCCGTAGCGCAGTGGACAAGCTGTCAGACTCTAACCTTGAAAGTATCGGGTTCGATTTCCCATTGTTTGACATTTTATTTTTTAAAATTCACTTTGTTTTTGTTTGCTTTTTTTCTTTCAAAAACTTTTATCATGTTTTTAAAAAACTTCGATTTTAATTTTCTAAAATTATTCATTATTTGAGATTAGTATTTGTGTGCCATGTTTCTTTTTGCTTTTGGCTTTTGATTTTTAAAATTATTGTTATTATTCGTTAATTTATTATCATTGTACATCGGTAATCACTAAGCAGCGTGCTGAACTACAATATTTAAACCTCATGGACGTATGCAGCGACATTTTCATTAATTTAAATTACCATCACCACCAACGAGGTGCATAAAACGGTGCGTTTTGAACACCTCCAATGGAGGTGCATAAAACGGAGCGTTTTTGTACACCTCCAACGGAGGTGCATAAAAGCGCCACAAAAAATAATCCGTTTTAGCTTTAATTTTACCTATTGTCGTCATGGATAATAAACATATTTTCCCAAAAGTTGAAGTTGGTCTGTTTTTCTACAAAATTCGTTTGTGAATTCATTTGGTAAAAAAACCACCTTTTACCGATAAACATTTTAAATTTTAGGGGGCCTACTATATGACCCAGAATCCCCAAACCCTTTTAACATAAACTGCTCGGGATTGTATAAAGAAAATTTAAATTATCACCAGAACAAAGGGGGGAGGGTATATTATAAAATTAGGGAAAGGGGAGGGCAAATAATTCACAATCGACCAGTTTTGGGTAGAATAACAACAAACTTAAAATTTTTGGGTAAGATCTTTTTATCTATCCA
>NW_027628949.1:0-3017 GCF_034508935.2 Berghia stephanieae | reverse complement strand
AGCCTTTGGGAAAAAGTAAAATACCCCCAATTTGGGATGTTTAAGTTTGGGAGTTTTCCCACCTTCCCCTTAAACCAATAAGAGTATGGTTTGGTAAGAAGCTCTTAACATTGCCACCGGAAGTATAACGAACCAACAACAAAACTATGTTAACCTTAAACTTATATAGTTGGTAAATTTCACTTTAGTGAGGATTATCAATAACGGGATGGCTAAAAAAACCAAACAATGACGTGTGACGTATCTTCATTCTATTTTATAGGACATCGTTACAATCGTTACGATCCGCGTTTTTACAATATCTGCAGGTTGAATCGAACGCACTTGTGGCCTTGTTAAGATTGTTGTAATGGACAATATATTTTGTTGTCATTTTTTTTAGATTCCATTAACAACAAACGAGCCCATAATGAATTGGGTTATCAGACCTGCAAAATAAGAGCACGTCGTATACGATACAATACATCCAACATTTTTCTCATTCAGATTTCATTTGTGCATTTGAAGAGATATTTTTATTATAGTTTTGAGAACTTAATGCTGAGTTGTAGATGTAGCTTTGCCGAACAAAATCGTGTATAGATAGTTCGAAGATGACTCGGGTCGGGTCTTTTTATTGTTTTTTGCCACCCGCGTTTATGAGTAATGCTCACTGAACTGTATTAACCTACTTATAAACGTTCATGGATACAAACATTTTTTTTTTGTGTGTTGTTCGTTATACTTCCGGATGGCAATGTTATGAGCTTCTAGCCAAGCGTATACTATCTATAGCAAACAGGTACTTATTCCTTTTGAGTTAGAGTTTTAAAAATCTGTTTTTTTTTAATGTTGGATGGGAAATGACGTTTCGAGGAAAATTCGGAAAATGGTGGGAAAAGAAGAGAGTTGACCCACCGTATTTTATACAGGGCTGTAAATTGGATTCAGTAGTCTGATGTCACGCTGCCGGCAACGGCGGCCATCTTGGTTCTAAACAAAAAATATTTACTTTTTATTCTTCGTGCTGGCTAGAACTTTTTATGCCTTGTGATCAGAATGTGTAAAAGTCAAAACATGATCAAATTTAGGGGGTTTTTTTTCCTTGGATACGCTTTTATGCTCGTCGGAGAAATATTCATACGGGGTCCCCCATTGTTCGATAGTTTAGAGCCAGGGTTATAAGTTACATGCGTCTTTGGAAGGAAGTGACGTTACGACTGTTGAAGAGTATTCAGGAGGAAAATATTTACTGAACTTTTACGAAAACAAAGTCCGACCCATTTCTGGGTGATGAACTCCCAAAAAAAAGACATGGCTATGTACTTACTTTTTTCGTTTAGAGATGATTGGGAAATATTCTGTAGGTTTTTAACGTACTGAATTCCATAAATATACGGAAAATTGGTCATCTTGTTTTATAAGTCATTATAAAAGAACCACTAACAAAAAAAAAAATATATTTTATGTGCGTGGGAAATTATTGGGCTATGTTGCTCTAAAAAAAAAAAAGAAAGGAAGAAAAAGAGAAAAAAAAGTGTTTCGGCTCATTCAACGTTCATTTTCTTATAAATGGCAAAGACATTCTCAATTTTGTTTGTAAACAAGGAATACAAATAGACACTGAGCAACACTACAAGCCACGTTAACAATGGTGTACACACTGAATGTACGTTGACACTTTCAAAACTATGTACAAGGGAAAGGAATACATAAATTCTGACGTACGACTTAACGATTTGGGAACGAGTATTGAACAATGTTCGAACTTTAAAAATGTACTTATAGTTATAATTTATTTTAGTCGTGGTAATGGGAGTAAATTTATATATAGCACATCATAATATAATAATAAATAATAATAATATAATATAATAATAAAATTAATAATAATAATAATAATAAAAATTGATAATAATAAAAATAAATAATAAATAATAATAATAATAAATAATATAATAAAAAAATAATAATAATAATAATAATAATAATAATAATAATAACAAATAATAATAATAATAATAAAAATAATAAAAATAATAATATAATAATAATAATATTAATAATAATTATATAATAAAATAATAAATAATAATAATAATAATAATAGATGGATTTTAAAAATTATATAATAATGCTCAATGCGCTTTACAATGGTTGAAAAAAAATACATCTCTTGTGTTACAACCTCCCACCTTTTTTTTCCAATGGTATTTTCACATAACATTTGATTCCATCCAACACTTAACACCTCTGATACAGTTTTCCACGCATGTAATCAAAAGTGGGATATTGTATGTTTCGCCTTTGCGTCAATGTGCTTTTACAATTCAAAAAGTCACCATAAATAACAGAGAGACGAGAGAGAGAGAGAGAGAGAGAGAGAGAGAGAGAGAGGGGGAGAGATGGAGAGGGGGGAGGGAGGGAGGGAGAGAAAGAGATGGAGAGAGAGGGGGATGGAAAGAAGAATTAAAATCATGGTCAAGTTGGAATTAAATAAATTTTAGAAGTCATGTCATTCTTAATAAAAAAAATATAAAAATATAAATAAATAAAAAAATAAATATATAAATATATAAATAAATAAATGAATAAATAAATATATAAAAAAAATAAATAAATAAATAAATAAATAAAAAATAAATAAAAATAAATCCCCCCAGAGTTGCAAGCAAAACTGTGACCCGTCGCCCCGAAGCGAAATTATATCGGAGCCCTTCAGATATTTAGATAATAAAATTGAATTTGTTGTCAAAAATATGTACTTGAACTATACAAACATGTTTTGTTTATTCATCTTAACTAGCCACTACCACTTATCTCATTCATCTGTGGTGTTTCATTCATCCCGTTTTGTTGATAAAGGGGAAACCCGAACGTTCATTTAATCTGTTTTTTTTTAATAATTGAAGTTCATTAAATTCATTATTATTATTTCCCCGGTTATACAAGACAACTTGAATTTTCGTCGTTTTTATTTCTTAATTAGATGTGGGAAGAAAAAGTTGGGGAAAAAATTTAAAGAAAAATGTAGTGTG
>NW_027628947.1:0-3023 GCF_034508935.2 Berghia stephanieae | reverse complement strand
CCACCCCCACAAACAACCCCACACCCACACCCACACACCCCACCCACACACCCCCCACCCCACCACAACACACACCCCACACACACCCACCACACCACACCACACCACCCACACCCACACCCCGCACCAAACCCACACCACACCCCCCCACCACACCCACCACACACCCACCACACCACACACACCCACACCCCCACCCCCACACACACCCCACACCACCCACCCAGCACCACCACCCACACCCACAAACCCCACCCACACCCAGCCCCCCACCACCACACCCCCCACACACACCACCCACCCCCACCCCACCCAACCACACCACCCCCCACACCCCCACACCCAAACCACAACCCACCCCCACCCCAAGCCCCCCCCCACCCCCCCACCCACCACCCCCACCCCCACCCCACACCCCCACCACACCCCCACCCACCCCACCCCACCCACCCACCCACCCCCCACACCACCCCAACACCACACCACACCCCCCCACCCCACCCCCACCCCCACCACCCCCCACCCACCCACACCCCCACCCACACCCCCACCCCACCCCACACCACCCCCACCCACCACCCCCCCCACCCCCCACCCCCCCCCACCCCCCAACGCCACCCCCCCCACCACCCACACCAACCCCCAACCAACCCCCACCCACCACCACCCCACACACCCCACCCACACCCCACCACACCACCCACCAGCCCCCCCCCCACCCCCACCACACCCACCACCCAACCACCCCACCACCCACACCCCCACCCAACCACCCCCCACCCACCCCCACCACCACCCCCCCCCCCCACCCACCCCCACCCCCCCCCACCCACCCCCCCCCCCCCCACCCCCACCCCCCCCACCCCAACCCCACCACAAACCCCACCCCCACCCCACCCCCCCACCCCCACCACCCCCCCCCAACCCCCCCCCACCACCCACAACCCCCCCCCCACCCCCCCCCCACCCCCACCAACACCCCCCACCCCCCCACCCCACCCCCCCCCCAACCCCCCCCACCCCACCACCCCCACCCCACCCCCCCCACACACACCACCCCCCCCCCCCCCCCACCCACCCACCCCCCCCCCCAACCCCCCCCCAACCCCCCCACCACACCCCACCCCCCACCCCCCCACCCCCAACCCCACACCAACCCACTCCCCAACCCCCCCCCCCCACCCCCCCACCCCCCACCCCCACCCCCACCACCCCCCCCCCACCCCCACCACCACCCCCCCACCACCCCCCCACACCCCCCCCACCCAACCCACCCCACACCCCACCACCCCCCCCCCCACCACCCCCTCCCCACCCCCACCCCCCCCCCCACCCCCCAACCCCCCCCCCCCACCACCCCCCCCCACCCCACCCAACCCCCACCCCCCCCCCAACCCCCCCACACCACACCCCCCCCCCCAACAACCCCACCCCCCACACCCCCCCCCCCCCACCCCCCACCACACCCCACCCCCCCAACCCACCCCACCCACCCACCCCACCCATCCGAACCCCCACACCCCCCCCCCCCCCCACCCCCCCACCCCCCCCCCCCCCCCCCACCACCCCCCCACCCCACCCCCCACCCCCACACCCACCCACCACCCCCACCCCCACACCCCCCCAGCCACCCCCCCCCCCCCCCCCCCCCCCCCCACACCCCCCCCCACCCCCCACACCCCCCCCCACAACCCCCACACCCACCCCCCCCCCCCCCCCCCCCCCCACCCCCCCCCCAACCCCCACCACCCAACCCACCCCACCCACCCCCCCCCACCCCCCCCCCACACCCCACCACCCCCCCCCCCCCCCCCCACCAACCCACCCCCCCCCCCCCCACCACCCCACCACCCCCCCCACCCCACCCCCCACCACCCCCCCACCCCCCACCACCCCCCCCCCCACCCCCCCCACACCCCACCCCCCCACCAACCCCCACCCCCACCCCCACCCCCAACCCCCACCCACACCCCACCCCCCCACCACCCCACCCACCCCCCCCCCCCCCACCACCCCCCCCCACCCCCACCACCCACACCCCCCCCACCCCCACCACCCCCCCCCCCACCCCCCCCCACCCCCCCCCCCCCCCACCCCCCCCCCCACCCCCCCCCCCCACCCCCCCACCCCCCCCCACCCCCCCACACCACCACACCCACCCCCCCCCACCCACCCCCCCCACCCCACCCCCCACCCCCACCCACCCCCCAACCCCCACCACCACCCCCCCCCCCCCACCACCCCCACCCCCCCCCACCCACCCCCCACCCCCCCACCACCCACCCCACACCCCCCCCCCCCCCCCCCCCCCCTCCACCCCACCCACCCCCACCACCCCCCCACCCCCCCCCCCCCCCCCCCCCCAACCACCCCCCCCCCCACCCCCCCCCCCACACACCCCCCACCCCCCCCCCCACCCCCCCCCCACCCCCCCCACCCACCCCCCCAACCCACCCACAACCCCCCCCCCCCCCCACCCCCCCCCCCCCCCCCCCCACCCCCCCCCCCCACCCACCACACCCCCCCCCCCCCCCCCCCCCACACCCCCCCCCCCCCCCCCCCCCCCCACCCCCCCCCAACCCCCCACCCACCCCCCCCCCCCCCCACCCCCCACCCCCCCCCCCACCCCCCCACCCCCCCCAAACACCCCCCCGCCCACCCCCCCCCCAACCAACCCCCCCACCCCCCCACCCCACCCCCCCCCCCCCCCCCCCCCCCACCCCACCCCCCCCCCCCCCCCCCCCCCCCCACCCCCCCCACCCCACCCCCCCCCCCCCCACACCCCCCCCACCCACCCCCACCCCCCCCCCCCCCCCAACCCCACACAACCACCCCCCACCCACACCCCCCCCAAACCACCCCCCCCCCCCCCCACCACCACCCCCCCCCACCCCCCCCCCCCCACCCCCCCACCCCCACCCCCCCCCCCCCCCACCCCCCCCCAACCCCCCCAACCCCCCCACCCCCCCCCCCCCCCCCCCCCCCCCCCCCCCCCACCCCCCCCCCCACCCCCCCACCCCCCA
>NW_027628945.1:0-3031 GCF_034508935.2 Berghia stephanieae | reverse complement strand
AAAGTTCGATGTTTTTCTATGTTGAAAATCAAATTTTTAAAAAAAAATCGTAAAATTTCCCCAAAAAAGTGGAAAAAAAAAAAAAAATCGAAAATTTAAAAACCAAAATTTTAATTTTGATCTTGAAAAACCGAAGTGTCAAAGTGCTTTTCAAGAAAAATTTGGATTTCATCGGTTGTCAAAAACGGGGAAAATTTGAAAATTGTTTTTTTTTCCCCCCTCCCCCCCCCAAAAAAAAAAAAAAAACGTGAAAAAAAAATAAAAAAATTGAAAAACTCCAAAATTCTTTTCAAAAATTTTGGAATTCAAAGTGCTCAAAATGGACTTTTTCATGAAAAAGTTCGATATTTTATATATTTTAAAATCGGAAAATTTGAAAAAATCGTAAAAAATTCACCTAAAACGGGAAAAAAATCGAAAATTTCAAAAATAAAAATTTTAAATTTTTTTTGTCTTGTAAAACTTGAAGATGCTCAAAGTCGACATTTCAAGCAAAAAATTTGAAGATTTCATCGATTGTCAAAAACTCGGAATTTGAAAATGGTAAATTTTTCCCCCCTCCCCCCCCCCCCAAAAAAAAAAACGTGAAAAAAATAAAAAAATCTAGAAACTCCCAAATTCTACTTTCTGAACATTGTGAATCTCGAAAAATGCTCAAATGGATGTTTTCATGCAAAAATTCGATGATTTTTTATATTGTTGGAAAACTCGGAAAATTTGAAAAAATCGTCAAAAATTCCCATAAAACGTGGAAAAATCGAAAATTTCAAAAATCCAAAATTTTTAATTTTTGATCATTGTAAAACTCTGAAGATGCTCAAAGTCGACTATTTCAAGCAAAATTTGAAGATTTCACCAGATTGTCAAAAACTCGGAATTTGAAAAAAATTTTCCCCCCCGGTCAAATTTCCCCCCACCCCCCCTCCCCCCCAAAAAAAAAAACGTGAAAAAAATGAAAAAATTGAAAACTCCAAAATTCTACTTTCTGAACATTGTGAATTCGAAGATGCTCAAAATGGACTGTTTAATGCAAAAGTTCGATGATTTTATCATACTGTTAAAAACTCGGAAATTTGAAAAAATCGTCAAAAATTCACCATAAAACGTGGAAAAATCGAAAATTTCAAAAATCCAAAATTTTAATTTTTGATCATTGTAAAACTCTGAAGATGATCAAAGTCGACTATTTCAAGCAAAAATTTGAAGATTTCATCAGATTGTCAAAACTCGGATATTTGAAAACCGGTCAAATTGCCCCCACTCCCCCTCCCCACCCAAAAGAAGAAAACGTGAAAAAATGAAAAAAATCTGGAAACTCCAAAATTCTACTTTCTGAACATTGTGAATCTCGAAAGATGCTCAAAATGGACTGTTTCATGCAAAGTTCGATGATTTTATCATACTGTTGAAAACTCGGAAATTTGAAAAAAATCGTCAAAAATTCACCATAAACGTGGAAAAAATCGAAAATTTCAAAAATCCAAAATTTTAATTTTTGATCATTGTAAAACTCTGAAGATGCTAAAAAGTGACTATTTTCAAGCAAAAATTTGAAGATTTCATCGGTTTGTCGAAAACTCGGAAATTTGAAAATCGTCAATTTCTCCCTCCCCCCGCCCCCCAAAAAAAAAAACGTGAAAAAAATTGAAAAATCTAGGAAACTCCAAAATTTACTTTCTGAACATTGTGAACCTCGAAAGATGCTAAAACTGGACTGTTTCATGCAAAAGTTCGATGATTTTATCATACTGTTGAAAATCGGAAATTTGAAAAAATCGTCAAAATTCACCATAAAAGTGGAAAATCGAAAATTTAAAATCCAAAATTTAATTTTTGATCATTGTAAAACTCTGAAGATGCTCAAAGTCGACTATTTCAAGCAAAATTTGAAGATTTCATCAGATTGTCAAAACTCGGAATTTGAAAATGTCAATTCCCCCCCCCCCCCAAAAAAAAAAAAAAAATGAAAAATCTGGAACTCCAAAATTTACTTTTGAACATTGTGATCTCGAAAGATGCTCAATGGACTGTTTATGCAAAGTCGTGATTTATCTACGTTGAAATCGGAATTTGAAAAAATCGTCAATTCAAAAAGTGGAAAAATCGAATTCAAAATCCAATTTTAATTTTTGATATGTAAAACTTGAAGATGCTCAAAGTCGACTATTTCAAGCAAAATTGAAGATTCATCGATTGTCAAACTCGAATTTGAAAATGTCAATTTCCCCCTCCCCCCCCAAAAAAAAACGTGAAAAAAATGAAAAATCTGAAACTCCAAAATTTACTTTCTGAACATTGTGAATCTCGAAAGATGCTCAAAATGGAATGTTTCATGCAAAAGTTCGATGATTTTATATACTGTTGAAATCGGAAATTGAAAATCGTCAAATTCCATAAACGTGGAAAAATCGAAATTTCAAAATCCAAATTTAATTTTTGATCATTGTAAAACTCTGAAGATGTCAAGTCGACTATTTCAAGCAAAAATTGAAGATTTCATCGATTGTCAAAAAAAATAAAAAAACAAAAATGATCGCCCAAAATAAACTGGAATTGAAAATGAATCTTTCTGAATTGATGATTTATACTGTTAAATCGAATTAAACGTAAATTCAATAATGAAAAACAAATTGAAAAATCAAAATTTAATTTCAAAATTTAATTGAGCTCAAAGTCGACTATTTCACAAAATTTGAAATTTAAACAATTGTCAAATTCATATTTGAAAATCGGTAAATTGCCCCCCTCCCCCCCAACGAAAAAAAAAATGAAAAAATAAATTTAAATCAAAATTCTACTTTCAAAATTGTAATTCGAAAAGTCAAAATGTATTTGAAAAAATCATGTTTCATATTTAAAACGGAAATTGAAAAAATCCAAAATTATTCAAAAATTGAAAAATCAAAATTTAAAAATAATTTTATTTTGATCATTAAACTTGAAATGCTTCAAAGCACTATTCAAAAAAAATTTTGAAATTTAAGATTGCAAAACGAATTTGAAATTGTAATTTCTCCATCCCAAAAGAAAA
>NW_027628944.1:15000-17404 GCF_034508935.2 Berghia stephanieae | reverse complement strand
TACAATCCTACCGTATATCTGATGTGTTACAATCCTACCGTATATCTGATGTGTTACAATCCTACCGTATATCTGATGTGTTACAATCCTACCGTATATCTGATCCTACCGTATATCTGATGTGTTACAATCCTACCGTATATCTGATGTGTTACAATCCTACCGTATATCTGATGTGTTACAATCCTACCGTATATCTGATGTGTTACAATCCTACCGTATATATGATGTGTTACAATCCTACCGTATATCTGATGTGTTACAATCCTACCGTATATCTGATGTGTTACAATCCTACCGTATATCTGATGTGTTACAATCCTACCGTATATCTGATGTTACAATCCTACCGTATATCTGATGTGTTACAATCCTACTGTTTGGTATCAATCAATTGATTCAAATGACCCTCATCTTGTTGAAAACTCTCAAATCTGAGATTTCATGAAGTCCCAGGTTTGAGAGTAATAATAATAATAATAATAATAATAATAATAATAATAATAATAATAATAATAATAATAATAATAATAACAATAATAATAATAATAATAATAATAATAATAATAATAATAATAATAATAACAATAATAATAATAATAATAATAATAATAATAATAATAATAATAATAATAATAATAATAATAATAATAATAATAACAATAATAATAATAATAATAATAATAATAATAATAATAATAATAATAATAATAATAATAATAATAATAATACACATTTATACAGCGGTCATTCTCGTGTAAAACACAAGCTCTGGGCATCTTACAATATAAATTATCAATTTTGAGTGAAAAAAAAATGCAATGCAATGAATTCATAGCCAAATCAAGGATTCATCGCGTCAATAAAAGCCAATACAGTAAAGACGTGTCTTGAGATTCTTTGTAAAGGCAGGTAAAGACTTGCACTCCCTCAGACCACGTGGTAGTTCATTCCAAATCTTGGGGTCGAAACGAGCAAACGATCTATCACCAAATTTTGTTCTTGATCTTTTTTCCGAAATTTACGTTTGGTCATTACATGATCTTAAAGTGTAATTTTCAAATTTACACATGACCACGTGATCTGTGAGATATACCAGTGCTATACCAGTCAAACACTATTTGCCAAGATGAGCCATATTTTAAGGCAATTTTTCTGGCGCAAATTTTAAATACGTGTTTCTCCAGAATACGTCAGAACAGAGGTTGTCAATGACTTCCTGGGCTGGGTGATCTCCTTAAGCTGTCACTATCGTATTCATATTATGTTCAATGTCCTCATTGAAAGCACAATCACATTTTTTCTTGTTGCAACCCAAGAACTCAGTTTTTCCACTAACTGTCAAAGGCATGAATTTGAACGAATTCTCTCTCTCTTTTTTAATTTTTAATGTTTTGTTTTGGGTGACATGGAAACCATCAGGATGCTTAGTTGTTATTATGTGCTGTATTAAAGCTCAAATCCAAATAATTCGTGTAATAAGATTGTATGATATATTGTTTTTATATGCATTGGTTTGTAATGACGTTTTAAAGCTGAGTTTTGTTTATAATAGTTTGTGATGAAAGCAATACAATTATATATTAATATTATGGGTCACAACAGTATATATTATATTTCCATCCAACATGCCAAAATTACATAATTTTTCCATTTCTTATGAAATTTTATAAAAATTGACTTTTGTCAAAAATAATTTGCCATAGAATATTCATTTGACCAAAACAAATATCATCCTATAATGATAATTATGTACATCAGCTGGTAGTGGGAGCTTCTGGTAGGTTCTCTACCCACTTTATTGATGTCCACGTATCCCTGGCTCTTTGCCAAAGCCCTGCTATGATATGACGGCTGTTCTTTTTCCGTGGGAAAAGCACTGGAAAGGAAAATGGGGTTTTCTTAATTTTTTTTTTTTTCAAAGAATTTTTCTTCTCATTTTCTTTGTAAATTATTATAAACTCGTGGATTATGGACCCTCTGAGTCTTTCTCTCTCTCTTTTTCTTTCTATCTCCAGTCATTTACAGTAACACACTCATTTGGTGATTGTCTAGCATGTTCAAGTCATTCCCATCCTAATATCTCCAAATGACACGTCACTGGCACACTGAGTCGCTACTTGGTGTGGTCGGGGAAAATTATTCTTACCATGACAGCTTGACTTAGATTATACCTAATTCTAATTCTGAAGCAATCCTTTATTTGTTTTGTCTGTAGACAATTTATTCATTTTAGTTATTTATCGCCATCTTCATCACCATTTATTATTATTATTATTATTATTATTATTATTATTATTATTATTATTATTATTATTATTATTATTATTATTATTATCATTATTATTATTGTTATTATTATTATTATTATTATTATTATTATTATTATTATTATTATTATTAT
>NW_027628944.1:0-12500 GCF_034508935.2 Berghia stephanieae | reverse complement strand
ATGGGAGGTCAGGATTCCTGCCCAGAAACCAGAGGAAAAAGAAAAAAATCGAGTAATCATAATCCAGAACAAAGACAGAGAGCATCATGGAAAGGGAAAATAGATATGGCGGAAAGAAGACACAGCAAAGGACCTCTCTCTGCCTACCATGGAAGGTCAAAAGATCGCGCCCACCAAAGGAGATAACTCTGTATTAAAAATATACAAATATGAATGAAAACAATAAATAAATCAACAGGACGAAAAACGCTTTGAAAATTTAGTTGAAATCAACCCTAATCAATTTATTATAATCGTCATCTTCATTGTAATTATTATAATGATAAACTCAAAATAAATACAAAGTGTGTACAAAAACAAAGGGCAAGAACAAAGTAAATTGAAGCATTTCACTGCCACGTTCAATGTCGAAGGAGCAGATTTTTCATTTGTTTTGCTTGTTAGAATTCATTTAAACCGCTAAAATAAACATGTTTAACCATAGAAGTCTCTCGCTGAGGTTGGCTTTGGATTTTTTGTTAAGCGCTTTGGGCATACTTGGTTTGGTGGATAAGACGCTGTATAAAAACCTAAGAAATCAAAGACAATTCTTTAAAAAAAAAAAAAAAAAAAAGACAACAAAAAAGACAACAAAAAAGACAACAAAAAAAACATAACAAACTAAATTGAAATTTTTCTACTCATTTAAAATCTAAATTCCCTTTTGAACATCTGTTCTTGATTGAATGGGGGTCTCCTTGATCAGTTAAGGAATATTTTATTCACAGTGACATCAACACAGGAATTGCTAATTTACTCCGTCCAAACTTTAAGGCAAGTATCAATAATTCATCAGTACTCTATAAAATAATGATAATGTAATATAACATATAATAATTTTAAAAATTAATTCACATTTATTAATTAATTAATTATTAATAATAATAATAATAATAATAATAATATATAATAATAAATATAGTTACAATATATTTAAAACCGTGATCAATGGACAACATTGCAACATCACAAACAAACAAAAAATACAAAGCTTTAGGTGACTTGACTATACAAACCAAACAGTGTAGCCTTTTGTCTATCATACCCAAACCAAAGAAATTCCTTGGATTCGCCAAAAATCAGTGTAGTCCATGTCATGTCATGTCATCTTTCCTAATATCAAAAAATTCCTTGGATTCCCAAATAATCCATGTCATGTATTCATGTCATCTTTCTCTATTTCAAAAAATTCCTTGGATTCCCAAATAATCCATGTCATGTCATGTCATGTCATCTTTCTCTATTTCAAAAAATTCCTTGGATTCCCAAATAATCCATGTCATGTCATGTCATGTCATCTTTCTCTATTTCAAAAAATTCCTTGGATTCCCAAATAATCCATGTCATGTCATGTCATGTCATCTTTCTCTATTTCAAAAAAATTCCTTGGATTCCCAAATAATCCATGTAATGTTTCATTCTATCTATTCTTCTTATTTTCTTTAAAAAATTCCTTGGATTCACAAATAATCCATGTCATGTCATGTCATCTTTCTCTATTTCAAAAAATTCCTTGGATTCCCAAATAATCCATGTCATGTCATGTCATGTCATCTTTCTCTATTTCAAAAAATTCCTTGGATTCCCAAATAATCCATGTAATGTCATGTCATCTTTCTCTATTTCAAAAAATTCCTTGGATTCACAAATAATCCATGTCATGTCATGTCATCTTTCTCTATTTCAAAAAATTCCTTGGATTCCCAAATAATCCATGTCATGTCATGTCATGTCATCTTTCTCTATTTCAAAAAATTCCTTGGATTCCCAAATAATCCATGTCATGTCATGTCATGTCATCTTTCTCTATTTCAAAAAATTCCTTGGATTCCCAAATAATCCATGTCATGTCATGTCATGTCATCTTTCTCTATTTCAAAAAATTCCTTGGATTCCCAAATAATCCATGTCATGTCATGTCATGTCATGTTTCTCTATTTCAAAAAATTCAATTTTATGAGTATGAGCTTTGTGTTTTGTTGAAACGCGTCAAGGTTATTTCAGATATAGTATAAGTATAAGGGATAATAAAGGGAAAGTCAAAAGATTACAGACAACGCTTACAAGTACAAGCATACAATGTTGTATATAATAAGAGGACTAGACTAGTTCTAACAGATATTAAACAGAGGTAGATCCTACTCCACCCCCTATGCATGTGTCCAGCGTGGGATGACGTAAACGTACCGCCGAGATACGTACACAGGATCCCCACATAGAGAGATGCACAATCAAAAATGCTAACTTAACACACATCTATAACTGACCATTGTAACAATAATAAAATAACGGAGAGACGCCTTCAAAGAAAAATAACATCATCTCACATAAAAATTCATAAATATGACTGTTTCCCTCTCAGTCAAAAACCCCAGCGGGGTCTCACTTCAAAACCACATCTCTCATTTACCCATAAATAAATGGATAATTATATGAATGACTAATTCCACCAGTGTCTATCTTAACATTCACTTTTGGGTGCTGTGTTATTTTAATATTTCCTTTTATGATTTTTTTTTTTTAAGCTATCGTAGATTAATAAATTTCTGTATTCTTCAGAGATAAAAACACTGGCAAAACGGTATTACGGATTGGAAAAAAACACAAACCAACAAAATGACTAAAACAACAACAGCAACAATATTTATATAAAATATAAAACAGCAAAACAAAAAAAAAAACATCAAGTCCAACAAAGATTAATGATAAATTCAAAATCTAATTAATAAAGAATCATAAAATCGAACTAAAAACAAACAAACAAAAATCAACTCTCCCCCCCCCCCCCCCTCCCCCCCCCCCAAGAACAGAAAACAAAACGAGACAAAAAACAAGAGAAAAATAAACCTTGGGTAATCAATAATTAACATGCCGTGACTCCAACCCCGAAATAAAACATTCAAAAATTGCAAATTCCATCCATACTATTACAACTTCAATATTGAAGACAGATTCAGACACAACATTTGTATGGTGTGGGATGGTGTTAGTGTTAGGCCATGGCTCTGTATCACAATCCAATCCTATCCAATCCATACTGTTACAACTTCAATATTGAAGACAGATACAACATCTGTATGGTGTGGGATGGTGTTTAGGTTATGGCTGTATCACAATCCAATCCATACTGTTACAGCTTCAATATTGAAGACAGATTCAGACACAACATTTGCATGGTGTGGGATGGTGTTAGTGTTAGGTTATGACTCTGTATCACAATCCAATCCCATCCATACTATTACAGCTTCAATACTGACGACAGACAAAACATTTTGATGGTGTGGGATGGTGTAAGGTTATGGCTCCTCCTGTGACAGAATTTTTTCCCCTGCTAATTGACTTGTAAATTTCTCATACACGTTCAAACTTCTTAAGTTATCAGGGAGGGAATTCTATAACTTTATTGTGCTGGGGGGGGGGGGGGGGGGGGGGGGGAGGAGGACAATGTATTCAGTGTCCTAACACCACCACATATTTCGTGTTTAAAATAATGAATCATAATGATCATCAACAAAAATTTGCTGCTATACAAAATGCAATCTGCGTAGAGTAGGGTTAAATACATTGCACCCTGAATTATAACTACGTAAAATCTGGCCATCATATGGAGTAAAAGAAAAGTTACAATGAAAGGACTCAAAATTTCCTTTCTGATTAAATCATCTTACTGAATTCACACCCAGCCAGCATCTCATTGGAGTAAATGCATTGACGATGCTGTATAGAAATATTTACATGAATCATAATATTGTAGTGGCCATCTTGAACGACACCTCATTGCAGGACAAGAAAAAAAAAAGAATTTGTTTTTGTTTTAAGGGCTTAACAGCACTCGCAACACATTAATGTCATATCACCGCAGTAAAAAGGAAGAAAATGGGATAGTAAAAAGTTCTAGAATTACAATTAAAGCACCCAAAGAAAAAGTAAGACATAGGGGAACTGGGATCAAATAGGGATCAGATGTAGATTCCAAGAGCATATCACCAATGTACTTAGTTTGAGTCTCATCCGGACACAAACAAAATCCAACAAAGAGGAATACACTCAAATGCTTACATTATACATTCAAAATAACAAATATAATAATACATAACAGAGAGATGATTTACAAGGAAATAAAGATCATCTCCCAATACAATAACTATGCATTTGACTGTTTCCCTCCCAGCTAGGACTCCGGCCAGACAAAACCAAGTAATCTCATTCCAAGACAAAGACAGAAAGCATGTTGGAAACAGAGGATAGAAGACACAGTATATGGGAATAGTACACTGGTTATACTTCGAAAATAAATACACAATTTGTAAGGAAAACAGAGGATAGAAGACACAGTATATGGGAATAGTACACTGGTTATACTTCGAAAATAAATACACAATTTGTAAGGAAAACAGAGGATAGAAGACACAGTATGTGGGAATAGTACACTGGTTATACTTCGAAAATAAATACACAATTTGTAAGGAAAACAGAGGATAGAAGACACAGTATGTGGGAATTGTACACTGGTTATACTTCGAAAATAAATACACAATTTGTAAGGAAAACAGAGGATAGAAGACACAGTATATGGGAATAGTACACTGGTTATACTTCGAAAATAAATACACAATTTGTAAGGAAAACAGAGGATAGAAGACACAGTATATGGGAATAGTACACTGGTTATACTTCGAAAATAAATACACAATTTGTAAGGAAAACAGAGGATAGAAGACACAGTATGTGGGAATAGTACACTGGTTATACTTCGAAAATAAATACACAATTTGTAAGGAAACAGAGGATAGAAGACACAGTATATGGGAATAGTACACTGGTTATACTTCCAAAATAAATACACAATTTGTAAGGAAAACAGAGGATAGAAGACACAGTATGTGGGAATAGTACACTGGTTATACTTCGAAAATAAATACACAATTTGTAAGGAAAACAGAGGATAGAAGACACAGTATATGGGAATAGTACACTGGTTATACTTCGAAAATAAATACACAATTTGTAAGGAAAACAGAGGATAGAAGACACAGTATATGGGAATAGTACACTGGTTATACTTCGAAAATAAATACACAATTTGTAAGGAAAACAGAGGATAGAAGACACAGTATATGGGAATAGTACATGGTTATACTTCGAAAATAAATACACAATTTGTAAGGAAAACAGAGGATAGAAGACACAGTATATGGGAATAGTACACTGGTTATACTTCGAAAATAAATACACAATTTGTAAGGAAAACAGAGGATAGAAGACACAGTATATGGGAATAGTACACTGGTTATACTTCGAAAATAAATACACAATTTGTAAGGAAAACAGAGGATAGAAGACACAGTATATGGGAATAGTACACTGGTTATACTTCGAAAATAAATACACAATTTGTAAGGAAAACAGAGGATAGAAGACACAGTATATGGGAATAGTACACTGGTTATACTTCGAAAATAAATACACAATTTGTAAGGAAAACAGAGGATAGAAGACACAGTATGTGGGAATAGTACACTGGTTATACTTCGAAAATAAATACACAATTTGTAAGGAAAACAGAGGATAGAAGACACAGTATATGGGAATAGTACACTGGTTATACTTCGAAAATAAATACACAATTTGTAAGGAAAACAGAGGATAGAAGACACAGTATGTGGGAATAGTACACTGGTTATACTTCGAAAATAAATACACAATTTGTAAGGAAAACAGAGGATAGAAGACACAGTATGTGGGAATAGTACACTGGTTATACTTCGAAAATAAATACACAATTTGTAAGGAAAACAGAGGATAGAAGACACAGTATGTGGGAATAGTACACTGGTTATACTTCGAAAATAAATACACAATTTGTAAGGAAAACAGAGGATAGAAGACACAGTATGTGGGAATAGTACACTGGTTATACTTCGAAAATAAATACACAATTTGTAAGGAAAACAGAGGATAGAAGACACAGTATATGGGAATAGTACACTGGTTATACTTCGAAAATAAATACACAATTTGTAAGGAAAACAGAGGATAGAAGACACAGTATATGGGAATAGTACACTGGTTATACTTCGAAAATAAATACACAATTTGTAAGGAAAACAGAGGATAGAAGACACAGTATGTGGGAATAGTACACTGGTTATACTTCGAAAATAAATACACAATTTGTAAGGAAAACAGAGGATAGAAGACACAGTATATGGGAATAGTACACTGGTTATACTTCGAAAATAAATACACAATTTGTAAGGAAAACAGAGGATAGAAGACACATAATATGGGAATATGTACACTGGTTATACTTCGAAAATAAATACACAATTTGTAAGGAAAACAGAGGATAGAAGACACAGTATATGGGAATAGTACACTGGTTATACTTCGAAAATAAATACACAATTTGTAAGGAAAACAAGGATAGAAGACACAGTATATGGGAATAGTACACTGGTTATACTTCGAAAATAAATACACAATTTGTAAGGAAAACAGAGGATAGAAGACACAGTATATGGGAATAGTAAAACTGGTTATACTTCGAAAATAAATACACAATTTGTAAGGAAAACAGAGGATAGAAGACACAGTATGTGGGAATAGTACACTGGTTATACTTCGAAAATAAATACAAAATTTTGTAAGGAAAACAGAGGTTAGAAGACACAGTATGTGGGAATAGTACACTGGTTATTACTTCCAAAATAAATACACATTTTGTAAGGAAAACAGAGGATAGAAGACACAGTATATGGGAAATAGTAACTGGTTATACTTCGAAAATAAATACACAATTTGAAAGGGAAAAACAGAGGATAGAAGACACAGTATATGGGAATAGTACACTGGTTATACTTCGAAAATAAATACACAATTTGTAAGGAAAACAGAGGATAGAAGACACAGTATAGGGGAAAATAGTACACTGGTTATACTTCGAAAATAAATACACAATTTGTAAGGAAAACAGAGGATAGAAGACACAGTATGTGGGAATAGTACACTGGTTATACTTCGAAAATAAATACACAATTTGTAAGGAAAACAGAGGATAGAAGACACAGTATATGGGAATAGTACACTGGTTATACTTCGAAAATAATACCAATTTGTAAGGAAAACAGTAGGATAGAAGACACAGTATATGGGAATAGTACACTGGTTATACTTCGAAAATAAATACACAATTTGTAAGGAAAACAGAGGATAGAAGACACAGTATGTGGGAATAGTACACTGGTTATACTTCGAAAATAAATACACAATTTGTAAGGAAAACAGAGGATAGAAGACACAGTATATGGAATAGTACACTGGTTATACTTCCAAAATAAATACACAATTTGTAAGGAAAACAGAGGATAGAAGACACAGTATATTGGGAATAGTACACTGGTTATACTTCGAAATAAATACACAATTTGTAAGGAAAACAGAGGATAGAAGACACAGTATATGGGAATAGTACACTGGTTATACTTCGAAAATAAATACACAATTTGTAAGGAAAACAGAGGATAGAAGACAACAGTATATGGGAATAGTACACTGGTTATACTTCGAAAATAAATACACAATTTGTAAGGAAAACAGAGGATAGAAGACACAGTATGTGGGAATTAGTACACTGGTTATACTTCGAAAATAAATACACAATTTGTAAGGAAAACAGAGGATAGAAGACACAGTATATGGGAATAGTCACTGGTTTATAACTTCGAAAATAAATACACAATTTGTAAGGAAAACAGAGGATAGAAGACACAGTATATGGGAATAGTACACTGGTTATACTTCGAAAATAAATACACAATTTGTAAGGAAAACAGAGGATAGAAGACACAGTATGTGGGAATAGTACACTGGTTATACTTCCAAAATAAATACACAATTTGTAAGGAAAACAGAGGATAGAAGACACAGTATATGGGAATAGTACACTGGTTATACTTCGAAAATAAATACACAATTTGTAAGGAAAACAGAGGATAGAAGACACAGTATATGGGAATAGTACACTGGTTATACTTCGAAAATAAATACACAATTTGTAAGGAAAACAGAGGATAGAAGACACAGTATATGGGAATAGTACACTGGTTATACTTCGAAAATAAATACACAATTTGTAAGGAAAACAGAGGATAGAAGACACAGTATATGGGAATAGTACACTGGTTATACTTCGAAAATAAATACACAATTTGTAAGGAAAACAGAGGATAGAAGACACAGTATATGGGAATAGTACACTGGTTATACTTCGAAAATAAATACACAATTTGTAAGGAAAACAGAGGATAGAAGACAACAGTATATGGGAATAGTACACTGGTTATACTTCGAAAATAAATACACAATTTGTAAGGAAAACAAGATAAAACACATATATGGAAAGTACACTGGTAATCTCGAATAAATGTACAAAATTTGTAAGAAACAAGGATAGAAACACTCGTGATTGGGAATATACATGGTTATACTTCGAAAATAATATGACATTGTAAGGAAAACAGAGGTAGAGGACAAGTATGTGGGATAGAGCATGGTTAATTGGAAATAGGAATGCAATGTAAGGAAAAGGGATGGAAGGATGGATGTACATGGTTTATACTTCGAAAATAAATACATTTGTAAGGAAAACAGAGGATAGAAGACACAGTATTGGGAATAGTACACTGGTTATACTTCGAAATAAATACACAATTTGTAAGGAAAACAGAGGATAGAAGACACAGTATATGGGAATAGTACACTGGTATACTTCGAAAATAAATACACAATTTGTAAGGAAACAGAGGATAGAAGACACAGTATGTGGAATAGTACACTGGTTATACTTCGAAAATAAATACACAATTTGTAAGGAAAACAGAGGATAGAAGACACAGTATATGGGAATAGTACACTGGTTATACTTCAAAATAAATACACAATTTGTAAGGAAAACAGAGGATAGAAGACACAGTATATGGGAATAGTACACTGGTTATACTTCGAAAATAAATACACAATTTGTAAGGAAAACAGAGGATAGAAGACACAGTATATGGGAATAGTACACTGGTTATACTTCGAAAATAAATACACAATTTGTAAGAAAACAGAGGATAGAAGACACAGTATATGGGAATAGTACACTGGTTTATACTTCGAAAATAAATACCAATTTGTAAGGAAAACAGAGGATAGAAGACACAGTATATGGGAATAGTACACTGGTTATACTTCGAAAATAAATACACAATTTGTAAGGAAAACAGAGGATAGAAGACACAGTATATGGGAATAGTACACTGGTTATACTTCGAAAATAAATACACAATTTGTAAGGAAAACAGAGGATAGAAGCACAGTATATGGGAATAGTACACTGGTTATACTTCGAAAATAAATACACAATTTGTAATGGAAAACAAAACAACCAAAATCAACCACTTAATTCTCAATTGTACAAAATTATAAAAACAAATACCTCGTGAGTAATAATGCAATGATGGAACAATATTGCTGGTGCAGAAGGGTAGAGGAAAGAGGAGGGGGGGGGGGGGGGGGGGGGGGGGGGGGGGGGGAGGAGGATGGCGAATTAGAGAGGCGGGATGGAAGGGGTCAAGGAATTTATAATAAATGCAGATATCACTCAATGATCAATAAAATGGTGTAATCATGATATGAATATGTCAAATTAAAAAAAAAAATAACATATAAAATAATTCTATCGAATGGCACTTTGAATTTTGACCTTGTTCTTTAAATTATTGAAGGTAAAAAAAATACTACAACTTCATAGTATAATAAAATCTAAATAAACCCAATCTCTGACAAAGGAACAAACAAACAAAACAACAACAACAAGACTAATACCTTGCTGACACCGATAATAAACCCTTTTCCAAATACTGACTTTTCACTGTACTTAGTTTGAGATCACCTTAAAGTCTCATTCGACACCAGCACAGGATCTCACTGAGAGGAATACACTCAAATTGTTTACAGAATACATAACTAACAATACATAACAGAGAGATGATTACAAGAGAAAAAAAAATCATTTCCAAAACTTAAACAATACATTTGACTATTTCCCTTCCAATCAAGGACCAGCCAGGTCTGGGACAAAACTAAGTAATCTCATTCCAAGACAAAGACAGAAAGCAACTCGGAAAACAGATATAAGGGGTTAGAAAACACAAGACCCTGCCCAGTCCAAAAAAAAAAAAAATCATTATTACACTAGATATATTTATAGTGATTTGAAATAAATAAACAAACAAACAACTTTACCTGGTAACTCTAACATGGTGCAAACATCTCGGCCTGTACAAACTTTTCTTTGCATTAAATATATTGTAACAATTTTTTCTCAAACAACAAAATATTCAATCGTACGTGAGGTATGTCTAAACAGGTCAAATATAGAGATCAGAATGAGATCTGGTTGATAATTCAAAGTGATAACAACAATTGATAAGATATCAACATCCTTAACACAAAAAAACCCCAAAAAAAAAACAAACAACAACAACAAAAAACAAAAACAAAACCATGATTAAACAAAAATTTAAAAAAAAAAAAAAAAAATCAAAATGGATTTAAATATTGGACTCATTACTTGTTTGAATTCAAACAGCCAGTGAGTTGAACGACTATGATGTACAATAATCCAAATGCTGGTATTTCTTTTTGTTAGTTTGTCTATCTGTCTTGTCTAACATAATTATTGAAAGTATCAAATATATTGGCAAAGCACAGACACACAAAACCATTTGTAAAACAACAACAAAGAATATCTTTGGCATGTGGATATCACATTGCATGAAAATAATGAATGTCAGAAAAAAACAATTTATATACTTTAAAAAAATTTAAACTGATAATAAATTACAAAAACACACAAGACCATTCATACAAATATAAAATATCAAAGGATGAAAGCTAATAATAATAATAATAAATAATCCCAAAACACCTAAATCATGCATCATAAGGAAAGGACAGTAAAGTAGGTGCTGGTGTGGTGATTTTTTGTTTGGTTTTTAATGGCTTCATGGCTCTTGCAACACATTTGTTTTGTTTTCTTTTAAGGATTTTGCCGCGCTTGTATTTGCATTTTAAGGGTTTTACAGCGCTTGCAACACATTAAGGTCATATCAGCGCCAGTAAAAAGGAAGAATATGGGATAGTAAAAAGTTCTAGAATTACAATTAAGTACATCCAAGAAAAGGCAATACAAAGGGGAATTGGTTCAAATAGGGAACAGATGTAGACTCCAAGAGCAAACTTCATTATACTTATTTGAGATCACCTAAATTCTCATCCAGACACAAGCACAGGTCCCACTAAGAGGAATACACTCAAATGTTTACACATCATATATAATATGTCAACAAAAACACATTGCATAACAGAGATGATTAACAAGACAAAAAATATCAACTCCCAAAACTCTAACTATACATTTGACTGTTTCCCTCCCAGCTAGGGTTTCGGCCAGTGCCAGGACAAAACCAAGTAATCTCATCCCAAGGCAAAGACAGACAGCATGTTGGAAAACAGATATAGGGGGAAGAAGACACATTGTTTGTTTGTTTTTAGGGTTTTACTGCGCTTGCAACACAATAAGGTCATTGTTATCCGGCCAGGACCAGGACAAACCAAAGTAATCTCATTCAAAGACAAAGACAGACAGCATGTTGGAAAACAGATATAGGGGGTGAAGACACAGTAAGTGCCTCACTGCCCTCTATGAGAGGTCAGGAACCCACCCAGTTCCAAGTAATTTGTAGTATCATCTATCTTAAATGAATCCTGGAGTTCATTTGTATCAAAGGGTTTAACAGTGCTGGACACTTTTAGATCACATCAGCGCCAGTAAAACGGAAGTAATTTGACAGTCTTCACATCCTCTTTACATCAAAAAATGTTTAAAAAGAAATAACCCACTTTTTTTAAATTATTTGAATGACGCGACTTTAAATATGCTTGCTTGCTTTTGCCAGTAAACTCGCTTATTTTTATTGTTAAGAAGTAAATCGTAGTTACATTTGAAACCATAAACAATCATGAATCAAATCCATAAACAAAAGAAACAATAAAACAAATAATAACAAACTAAATAATAAATCATCACCTAAAACTGCCATAAACAAAAGTAAAAAACTGAAAACAGAACGTTGGTCAAGTGAAATTCAGTCAAACGTTAAAATTGGTTTTGTACACTTAAAACTTCTAATTGTGAAATGAAAAGGACAATTTTTAAAATTGTTAATGTGAATTCAAAGGATTTATTTAGATTAACCAATGAGGCATTAAGTGAAAAGCAGAACATCTGATCTTGAACTAAATTGAGAAAAAAAAAATCATTAAAAAAAAAAAAACAAAAAAACCACCCCCACCCATCCAACAAAAAAAAACAAAACAAAAAACAACTTAAAGCTTTGTAAAAAAAAATACAA
>NW_027628943.1:0-3032 GCF_034508935.2 Berghia stephanieae | reverse complement strand
ACGCAGACGGGACAAACCAAAATTTTTTTTTTTTTTAGCTTGGGGGGGGCCAAAAAGGTTTTTTTTTTTTTTGGGTGCAGAATTTTAAGTGATTTTAAGAGAAATTTTGGTAAGACCTGGAATGAGATTAAAAAAGATAGTCAGGATAGAGAAGGATGAAAACTGTTTGTCTGTGGCCTATACCCTGACCCGGGGTGAAAAAGGCAATGATGATGTGTGATGTTGTTTGCTCTTAAATCAAAGCCCAAAAAAAAAAAATAAAAAAATGCCCAAACGCATTCCAACAACGATCCCAAAGAAAATTTCCCCCAAGTACTAACTTAGACCACGTATCAAATACTGAAATTCTAAAAATAATTGGAAAAAAAGACGCTACGATCACCATCCACAACACCGTCTGGGCAGAATGGGACACGTCGTCCGCATGAGAAAGACCATCTCCCCCTTCCGCCCCCCCCCCCAAAAAAAAAAGTATTTGAATAGAAGGACACAACAGACGAAACGAGGACGACCAATGTCGACGTGAAAGCAACTTTCGAGAAAGACCTTCAAACTGGGGAGATGACATGGGATGAGGCATACATGGCAACACAGGGCGGGAGAAATGGCCAATCAGCATGGCACAATGTGTCAAGACATGGGTGGGACAAAGGGTTAAGGAGGATACAGATTTTCGTAAACAGGTGCATGCGTAAGCTACTCAGAATAAAATGGATGGATAGAATAAAAAATGAAGAGTATAGGAAAAGAACACAGCAGAAATCATCTCTCTGTTAGGTGTTATTATTTTTTTTCATTTTTTACATATGATTTGTAAACATTTGAGTGTATTCCTCTTAGTTGGGTTTTGTGCTGGTGTCTGGGTAAGACTTTTAGGTGGTCTCAAAATAGTACTTTGATGGTTTGCTCTTGGAATCTACAGCTGTTTCTTATTTGAACCAATTCTCCTTGTCTTACCTTTTCTTGTGTGCTTTAATTGTAATTCTAGAACTTTTTACTATCCCATTTTTCTTCCTTTTACGGGCGCTGATATAACCTTAATGTGTTGCAAGCGCCGTAAACCCTTAAAAAAAAACAAAAACAAAAAACCGGCTGTTCCGATAAAGCGCCAATCATAATGCTTTGTTTATTCTACCAAGCTGTAAAGACAGCGGGCCTTGATCGCATAAAAAAACCCAAAAAACCCTCGCCCTCCTTCCGCACTAGGAAAAAAACTGTCCCGGGACAAATTTGTCCTGTCCCACTGGAGAAAACTTCTATTCAAAAGGGGTTCCGCACTAGGACAGGACCGTCCCGGGACACACCTGCGCTAATGCATTATTTAAAAATTTTTTTTTACAAGATTCAAAAGTTTATTTGTAGTCGATTGTCAATATAACTCATACAAGAATATTATATTTTCATCAACAAATCAAGTAAATAAAATCAATAATAAAGCAAGGCAAACAATGATAGTAATAATGATAATAATAGTAATAATGATGAATAATAATATATAATAATAATTAATAGTAATAATATAATAATTTATGTAATAATAATAAAAAAATAATAATAATAATAATAATAATAATAATATAAAATAATAATAATAATAAATAATAATAATAATAATAATTATAAATAATAATAATAAAAATAATAATAATAATAATAATAAATAATAATAATAATAATATAATAATAATAATATTAAATAATTAAAAATAATAATAAATAATGATATAATATATAATAATATAAATAATGATAATTATAATGGTGATTTAATAATAATGTATAATCTTCTAATCAATAGATTAGTTATTTAATAGTTTTGAATTATAGATTAATAATTTAAAAAATAAGTCCTTGGTACAACTCTAATAATTCACATTTTATGAATCAACATAAGATACGACATGACGATAATGATTTTTTACACTGTACAATGGGATTTGTTTACAAAAAGATTTATATAACCATGAAATATTCTTATAGCAAGAGTAATATTATTTCTGCTGCTACTACTACTACTACAACAACTAAAACTACTAATCTACTACTACTACTACTATACACTACTACTACTGACTTACTACTACTACTATACTACTACTGACTACTACATACCTACTACTACTTTACTACTAACATAGTAAAGGATTTAAATAGAGGTTGCAAAATTTCTGTGCTTTACTACGTGGAAAAAAGACAAATTGGAAAGAAGAAAAAATTATTGGGTGCATCTTTAATGACCCCAAAAATTGCTCAAGGGTCAATTCCGCAGACTCTATGGTGATCTCCGATCTTATCTTTAAAATGACTTTCTTGGGAATCACCTCATTTTACCCCGGTGCAAATGAGTACCAGTTCGCTGATGAAAGTAATCTTTGACGGACTAGCATCATTCAAGAGATAATAGAAAGTCAGCATGGCTCGGTGGTACGGTCTTTGCTTCGTACCAAAGGCATCAGTTCGATCACCCCCCCTGATGCGCTGTGTTGCCCTTTAGTAAAGTCACCCCCCTGCTCAAATTTTGGGGGCTGCATGCGGTAGCCCGGTTTTTTTACCCTCGCCTAGCTCAATTTGCGGCCTGATTGCGGGGAAACCCCGGGTTATTCCCGTCTTCCCTTTAAATAGACCCCGAGAAAAATTTTTCCCCTAGGGGGGGAAAAAGGGGAATTTTATTTTTTTAATTTTAAAAATGTTTCTTTTTGGTCAAGCAAGAAACGGGTAAGTTCCGGATTTTTAAATAAAGGGGCAAGATGGCCCCTGGTTTTGGCGTTGTACTTGGATAGAGGTTCTGTGTTTTGATCCGACGAAGCCAAATTTTTACTTTAGGCAAAAAATTTACTCCAATCACTCATCCATTCGGTGTAAAAGGGTATGTAAATGGGAAGTAATCTGCGAAAAAATAGCTCCCGTTCAAAAATTTCAACAAAATACGTTAATTTTCGTTCGCTATGAAACGGGAATAACTCCCCACCCTTTGGTACAAGCTTTAAAATTCTTTTTTTTTACAAAGAGCCAAAATGGCTCAGAAAGGACTT
>NW_027628942.1:0-3035 GCF_034508935.2 Berghia stephanieae | reverse complement strand
AAAATAACCCCCCCCCCCCCAAAAAAATACAAATACCAAAAATCAATCAACCCTCTAAAACTCCAACATTCCTCTCCCAAAAACAATAACTTTAATAAATTCCCCTCCCCAAAAATACCAATAAAAAAATTTCCTCCAAAAATAAAATAATAAAAACTTCAAAAAATCCCCAAATAAATCCCTATCAAACAAAACAATTTAAAAACCACTCCTCAAAACCAAAAAAAAAACTACCACCCCAAACCCCAATCCCAAAAACCCAAAAACCCCTAAAACCCAAATAAAATATAATCCCCAAAAAAAACCCCAATACCAAAAATACCATCAACCCAAACCCCAATACCAAAAAAAACCCCCCCTCCAAAAAACCCCCAAAAAATACCCCCCCAAACCCCAAAAATCAATAATACCTCCCTCTAAAAACCCCAAAAATATCATACTACCCCAAACCCCAAATAATACATCCCTTCAAAAATAAATAATCCCATCCCTCTCAAAATCCCCAATAATACCATATTCAAACAATTAATAATCCATCCCCTTCAAAAAATACAATAATTCCATATCTCAAAATACCAATAACCATACTTCCCCCAAAAAATAAAAATACCAAACATCCCAAAAAATACCAAATACCATACCTTTAAAACAATACCAATAATAAATACCTCTCCAAACAATCCCCAAATACTAACCTCCCCAAAAAACCCCCAATAATACCATACCCCCAAAAATACAACAATACCACCTACCTCAAAACAATACAATAAACCACCTATCCAAAAATACCCAATAATAACACACCTCTCAAACAATACAATAATACCATACTCCCCACAACCATACCCAATAATACCACACTCTCAACCAATACCAAATCTACCTCTCCAAACAATACCCAATAATACCATACCTACCAAACACATACCAATAATACCATACCTCCTAAACCCACATACAAATCACATACCTCCCAAACCCAATACCCAATATCCATACCCTCAAACACATACCAATAATACCACACCTCTCAAACAATACCCAATAATAACCACACTCCTCCAAACATACCAATACCACCATCCCCAAACAATACATAATAAACCCCCCTCCTCAAACACATAACAATAAATACCAATCCACCCAACAAATCCAATAATACCATACCTCCTCAAACATACCAATAATTCATACCTCTTCCAAACATACAATAATCACATACCCTACCTCAACCACATTAAATAATACCATACCTCTCAACAATACAATTATACCATACCTCTCAAACAAATCCTAATAATACCATACCCTCTCAAAAACATTCCTAATCCCAACCTCCTCCAAACAACACAATCCATACCTACAAACAATACCTATAATACCACACCTCCTCCAAACAATCCCCAATAATACCATCCCACCCAAACAATACCCTATAATCCCTACCCCCAAAAAAAATAAAAAAATTTTAAAAACCCCCAATAAAAATACCCCCCCCAAAAATACAAAAAAACCCTCCCCCAACAAAACCAATAAAAAAAATTTCCTAAACCCCCCCCAATAATAACAACCTCAAAAATCCCAAAACCACCACCCCAAAAATACAAAAAAACACCCTCTCCAAAATCCCAAAAATACCTCCCACCCCCCAAAAATACCAAAATCCCATACCCCCTCCAAACAAAAAAATAATATCATCCCCCTTTAAACCAAAAAACCCCATAAACATCCCTCTCAAAAAACCCCAATAATACCTACTCCTCCCCCCCAATACCAATTACATACCCAAAAATTAATAATACCAAAATTTTCCAAAAATAAATACCAACCCCTAAAAAAAACCATAACCCAAAAACACCCCCCTCTCAAAAAAAACTAAAAACCCCATCCCCAAAAACCCCAAAATACCATCCCCCCCAAAAATACAATAATCCTACTCTCCAAAAATACAATAATCCCAACCCTCCCCCCAAACCTTAACCCCAACCCCAAAAAAACAACAAACCAAAACCCCCTTAAAAACCTACCCCAAAAACAAATCCAACAAAACCCCCCAAAAACCCATAAACCTCCTAAAAATACCAATCCCCCCCAAACCCCCCAAAAATAAACAAACCCCCAAACCAAAAAATATACTCCCCCCAACAATACCAAATACCATACCCCCTAAAAAACCATAAATAACCAAACCCCCCCCAAACATCCCCAAAAATACCAAACCCCCTAAAAATAAATAATACCAACCTCCCAAACAATACCAATACCATACTCCAAAACCCAATATAATAACCATACCTCCCCCAAACAATACCATAAATACCAAACTCCCCAAAAAACATAATAAAATACCTCCCCCAAACAAATACCCATAAAACCATACCTCCCAAACAAACAATAATACCAAAACCCCCAAACAATACAATAATACAACCTCCAAAAATCCCATAATACCATACCTCCTCCAAACAAACAATAATCCACCTCCCAAACAATACAAAAAACATACCCCCCCAAAAAACCAATAATAAAATACCCCCCAACCATACCAAAAAATACAACCTCCAACCACTAACAATAACCCAAATCTCAAACAAACCAAATAAAATACCCCCCCAAAAATACCCATAATACCATCCCTCCCAACAATACAATATACCACCTCTTCCAAACAATCCCCAATAATATCATAATCCTCAAACCAACCATAATACAATACCTCCTCCAAAAATACCAATAATACCATCCTCTCCAAACCCCAATACCAATAAAACTCCCAAACCAATACAATAACCAACCTAACCAAACCCAAATAATACACCACCCCAAAACAACCCATAATCCCAAAACTCCTCCAAACAATACAATAATACATACCCCTAAAACCCAATACCAATAAAAACATCCTTCTCCAAAAATCCATATACCAACTCCCCCAAACAAATACCATTAATAACAACCTCCCCCAAAAATCCATAATACAATCTCCCATACTTTTACAAATTTAATCCAATTTTAAAAACAATACAAAATCAAAT
>NW_027628941.1:0-3036 GCF_034508935.2 Berghia stephanieae | reverse complement strand
ACCCCCCCCCCCCCCCAAAATAACCCTACATAACCCCTCCCCCCCCCCCAAAAAAAAAACAAAAACAAAAAAAACTGAGCAGATGAAGAAATATGTTTTCTCACGGTTCTTCTATTCATAGAGTTCGACGCTTAATGGTATGTTTATTGCAGTGGTTAATTCTTAAGGTCAAGGCCGCGCAGTGATATCGGGGACTCGTTTGATACTCCTAACGTTGGAGTTCAAGAGTCTTATAATATTAGTGTAAGACTGACATTGTGCAAGTGCAATATTTGAATTTCTAATGTTCTCTAACAAACCGCATTTAAAAAAAAATAGCTTTAAAAGTTTTACTTAAATTTAGTTCGATTAAAATGCCCATTAACTTCTTTAACGTTCCATGCCGTTTTGAAGTTAAAGTTTTAAGCGGGTGAAAACGGCCATTGTCAGAATGCGTCATGGTATGGCATTGTTACCTGGTACTAGATCCAACCATTACGCGAGTGCACTATGTGCCAAACTATAATTAGATTTAATATTTTATGAATGTGACCCTGTGCCTAAATATGGTAATATGTTGGAGTGAATTAGACCCAAAAATTGAATTTTAAAAATAAATTACTTTTATCTTGAACTTATTATTGTTATCATAATTATTTTGCAAAGAAAAGCTAGCATTAGATGATCTATTCCTATATTGAAAAAAGATGTGTTGATTTCCGGGCTAGCGACTTGCTTTTGGTCATGATTTGGGGCTATCTTGCAAAATGAAAAAAAAAAAAACCCAGCACACACAAAGAGTTCTAATTTTATAATCTGCTGTAAAGTACACATTATTGATAAATGATAGAGATTAATAAATTGAACTCGAGTATGTTGCTAAGTAGGCTGATGACCTATTGATTTAAGCTGTCTACTATGATAATGTATCATATAAATTGCTCAGAAAATAAATAATATAAGATAATAATGTAAATTAGTTCTCCCTTTTATTATTAGAAATAAAAGAGTATTAGTAGACTTGGTAGAAAACCGAGAAGTAAATGTTGTATCAATTTTTAACCAGCCAAGACTGCTTTGGTAAACGCAACTGTCGATTGTAATAATAAAAAAATATACTCTATTATAACACACGACATAAAATTCATTTGACTAAGAGTAAGTAACACATAATGTTATAACATGTATTTCGTGTATATTCAATGTCACATAGAATTCAGATGGAACAACTTGTAAATTGATGTTTTAGAATATCAAGGAAACACTACTACAAAAACATTTCAGAAAGTCTTGATTCTTTTCAGAAAGATATAACTCGAATATACAAAACAATAAATGATTATTGCATTAATTCTGATCATTCACGATAAATATTTACATTAAACAATAATTCATGTGAGCGTAAAGGCTGGTATTACATGTGTAATTAAAGGGAGATGTGCTGATATCTCAGTGTGGAGGTTATTACCAAATTAAAAAAAAAAAAAGATTGGGCCGTAAACTGCTGTTCTCTTAAAAAATACACATGTTTAAAATTCTGATCAGAAAATTCGGCTTTCAACTACCAATAGATCAAAATGCAAATCAATTGATATTTGAAAGACGACCAAAATATTAAAATGTGCATATTCAGAGTAGGACGGCGGTATGCGATTTTTATCATCAAATGTTGGGACTTAGAGGAAATGTACTGATGTGACAAAACACCTGGCCTAGCATAACAATAATGGATGGGTTGGTAAGAAGAAAAAAAAACCGAGTCACTGAATGTAAGGTATTGTTTACTAGAAAAGGATGACTCGGAATTTGGACGGAAAATTGTTTCAATTTGACTCAACGAAAAAATAAATATTGCATTTAATCAATATACAATAATAAAAAAGATGTACTTAACTATATAATAGTTTATAACAATGGAATGTTTACATATAATTGATAATTGATTACGTTTACAGATGAATAAATAAATAAATAAATAAATAAATAAATAGATAAATAAATAAATAAATAAATAACTGAAAGATTGAAAATCATGACATGTCCTAAAAAAGTGGAAAAAAAACTATATCGGGATATAACTTGATTACATTTAAGGGGTGAATTTATTAGGAAAAAAAAGAAAGGGTCCGATATTAAACCTTTACCTTTTATGAATGTGTGTTTGATTTTGTGACGTGTGAATAGATATAGCAAACTACAGATCTATCATTATCATTTCAATTCATGAACTTAAATAAGATATTATGATGTGCTTGATAACCATTTAAATGATCTAATCCACAATTATCATGTATTTTTCTTAAGTAGAGGAAGAAAATGTGACATCTTATTTCACACAGGGCGTACTTTTTATTATTAACTGAAAGAGAAATGTCACAGATACGGAGTGCATTGTTGGCTTGCAACATGCACTCCTAATTTTTATCTTTCTGCCAGATTTCCTCCCCGATCCCCATTCTAATATTTCATTAAAAAAATAACTATTTCACACAATGTATGTAAAGATCAGTTGTTTGATACTTTAAACCTTTGCATTTTATTTCTGTAAATTATTTCGAAGTGAGTAACAAAAAATAATAGAGGAAAGGGGGGTGGAGTAAAGTATTTAATGTTTTTTAAAGAAAGGCAAGGCACTTTTAAGCATTTGTTTTTGGATTTTAAAACGAAGCGGGAAACAATCGATTTTAAATGTCTTTTGGTAAAACTTTTGAGTTTTCGTCGTGCAAAAAGGGGAAGGGGTTTTTGCTTTAAAAAAATTGTTTGTCTTATAAATTTTTTCCAGTGTTTTTTTACAAAAAAAAAAAAAGCTATTATGTGGGAAAAAAAAGGAAGTGTCTTATCTGTGAAATAAAAATAAAAAATGTTGTTTTCCCTTGGGCCTTTCCTTAACAACTTTAGGGGGAAATAAAGGATAGGGCAAAAGATTTAAAATTAAGTATTGGGGAATTATAATTTTAAATTGGAAAAAGTAAGTATGAGAAAAAATTTCCCAGATGTTTAAGATTTTTTAAAATTTTTTGTTTTTTTTCCGTAAACACTTTGGGGACTCTTTTCAAA
>NW_027628940.1:0-3036 GCF_034508935.2 Berghia stephanieae | reverse complement strand
ATGATTTATCCGCCTTTAATACCGTTAGCGCTTCCCGGTCACCGTGAAAACCCACGGGAGACAATTCTCCAACCATTTCCGCTTTCCCCCGGGCCCGTCCCAAAGGGGGAGACAACCATGTAATTTGCCTATATTTCCCTGCCAGGCGGGCTTTGTCTTTTTACCCTCCTCGATCCCGATCCCGGGACAAGAGCCCTGGGCCCGTGACAGGGGTTTACCCATATTTCTCTATAAATCCCAAAATACCGTTTATAGAGGGGTGAGTCACAAATTGACCACCACGTCCCGTTCATTTTCCATTCCAAAAATTTAATGTTTTTTTGTCATTCTTTTGTGGTAAATCTAAAAAATCCACTGACCAGGTACCTAAGGGGAAACGTTGTCCATCAAATTCTGGAAAAACCTCTTTGTCTTTGTTTTTATTCTTACTGATGGTCAAGCACATCTTTGGCATGTGCGGCTAGGGGTTTTAGTGGTTGACACTCGCTTTCGGATCGAAAGGTCCTGGGTTCGAGCCTCACTCGTTTCGCCGACGCAATTTTGATTTCCTTTGGGAAAAAGACCCCTTTTTTTCACATTCTCTCACCGTACTCGGGTGTAAAATGAGTCCCTGGCCGTTAACAGCGTTTTTTTTGGTCCGAAAAATTGTAATATCGCCTAACAAGCGTCATGCCCCTCGCGTCCTACATGTTAAAGTTGCTTTTTGCCCGGGGACCCCTTTGGGAAAGCGCTTTGAGCACTTAATTTGGATTTTTGCGCTATATAAAAGCTAAATTTTTTTATCATTTTTTTTTTTTTTATGTTCCATCCGGGTAACGCAGAGGCCTCCAGATAAAATCCCCCACCAAAAGGGGGGAACTAACCACCCCCCCCTGAATCCTCCACTTCTTTTTTAATTTTAAAACTCACTCAATCCTAGGGGTTTTTTGCTATTTTTTAAAAATTTGGGAAAAAAAATGTATTAAAATGACATTTTGTAAAATATTTTATTCAACAAAACTTTAAACCCTCTCCTTACCAGCCATTTTCAGATTTTTTACCCAAAAAACTTCACCCCCCAACCCAAAAAACAAAAAACAGACATATCTTACTAAAACAGAAAACCAACAAGCACATTCTACACATAATATTGTTCGAAAAAATTTTATGAACTCTTTTTACAGAATGTCAATTTTTAAATTTTTTTATAGCAAAAAGAAATGAAATCTGGATGAAAAAAGTGGCGGTTGCATCGAAACAAATGTGACGATTTTCCAAAAACGGGGAAAGGGAGGGGGTTTAACATGAAAAAACAAAAAACATTAGTTTTGATACTACGCCTATAATTTGCCCAACAGAAAAAGTAAAAAAATAGGCATGGGGTAAAAGAAACCAGGTAAATTTACGGATATAGTGGGTGTTGGGGTTGAGTGAGTTAACTCATTATTTGGATTTTTATTCACGTTTGAAGTATCCATGACATTTTCTATGTGACATCTTGTCAACAAGACTTAGGTTTTCCCCAGCATGCCACAGAAAAGCAGCTATGTGGTCTTGTGGTATGACATTTCTTTTTTCGGTTTGGGAAGGTCCTGGGTTCGAGCCTCGCTCGCTCGACGAAATAGTTGAGCCCTTTGGGAAAAAGACCTTTACTCACATTCCCCCCCCTTTTTTCAGGGTAAAATGGGGAAATTTTTTGGGCCCTTAACACATTGTCCTGTCCGAAATTTTTTTTTTTTTTTTAAAATCGCCTGACAGGCCTCATGTCCCGTCCTATATGTTTCCCAAAAACCGGCAAAAGAAAAAACCCCCCAAAAAAAAATTGAGAACGGAAACCGTTCGGAGAAATAGAGATCAAGTTTATTTTCCTTTGAGCATTCGGGGGAAATAGTCACTTTCTTTTTTTTTAAAAAATGCATTTTTCTTTCTGCATAAAAGGGCTGGGGTTCAATCCCCCAAACGATGCAAAGGGGGATTTTGGGGGATTTTAAATTTTTTTTATTTTTCTCTCTATTTTTTTTTTTGAAACGAATCATAAACATATTTTAAACCCCTTTTTTTACCAACTACAAAGGAAAAACGTCACTTTCGTTACGATATAACAACATTTTTAAACCCCTTCCCCCTCAAAAAGGGGATTAAGTCGGGGTGATTAAGATGTTTAAAATTGAATTTTTTTAGCCAGAAATATCAGACTTTTGGTTTAGTTTGGGACATTTTATTGAAGGGGAAAAGGATACCATATTTTAGGGGGGCTAATGCCAACAGTTTTATTTTTGACCAGTTTAAAAAATTTAAAATTTGGGTTTTAAGCATCTGGTTCGCTCCGATCTAATACGTTTTTTAGACATGGGGGCACATCTTTCTTATTCAAAAATTTTTTTTTACTCATAAAATTTAAAGAAAAAAACAGTAGATTGTAGAGTATGTTTTGCTGGGGAAAAAATTATGTTCGCAAGAAATTTACTGCTATTGTGTTTGAGTGAAGAAATATATATATATATATTGGTGTTAGTTGGGTGGAAGTTTTTTTGGGGGAAAAACCTGGGAAAAAGGCTGGGGAAGGAAGAATTTAAAAAATTTGGGTTTTTTTTTTTTCCAAAAAAAACCCCCTGCACCTACCTTGCCCAATAGCGGCCATTTTGTTTACCTGTACTTAGGTACAACAGGTGAAAGAGGAGCTGTGAGGTTTCCCCACTTGAAATGGGTTGACATCAATGACACCCTTAGGTTTAAAAGATCCCCCGGGGAAAATTTTTGGTAGCAAAAACCAAAAAGTCCACAACTGGTCCCGTCAATGGTCAGTGTCGGTCTACAACACCTCACGGGGAAAAGGGAACTCTCATCCTACTCGTCTCGTTTGGGAACTTTTCCCTTGTAGGTCCTGAATAAAGGATAGAAATGGAAAGGGAAATGTTTAAAGTGGCTAAAAAAAATCCCAAAGGGAAATCTCATCCCCCTCGTCTCTTTGGCAACTTCCGTTATAGATAGTTTGAAAATGACGTTCCCCTCAGGTCTTTTTTAATTTTTTTTTTTGCCATCCGGGGTTTTTGAGTA
>NW_027628938.1:0-3048 GCF_034508935.2 Berghia stephanieae | reverse complement strand
AAAGAAAAAGAAAAAAGAAAAAAGGAAAAAGAAGAAAAGAAGAAGAAGAAGAAGAAGAAAAGGAAAAAAGAAGAAAAAGAAAAAGAAAAAAAGAGAAGAAAAAGAAAAAAAGAAGCAAAAAAAAGAAAAAAAGGGGAAGAGAAGAGAGAAGAAGAAAAGAAAGAAAAGAAAGAAAAGAAAAGAAGAAGAAAGAAAAAGAAGAAAAGAAGAAGAAAGAGAAAGAAGAAGAAAAGAAGAGAAAAGAAAGAAGAAAAGAGAAAAGAGAAGAAAGAAGAAAAAGAGAAGAAAGAAGAAGAGAAGAAAGAGAAGAAGAAAGAGAAAAGAATGAAAAAAGAGAAAAGAAGAAGAAGAAAGAAGAAGAAAAGAAGAAAGAAGAGAAAGAGAAAGAAAAAGAAGAGAAAAGAGAAAGAAAGAAAAGAAAGAAGAAGAGAAAAAAGAAGAAAAGGAAAGAAGAAAGAAAGAGAAAGAAGAAGAAGAAGAAAAAAGAAAAAGAAAAGAAGAAGAAAGAAGAAAAAAAAGGAAGAAAAAAGAAGAAGAAAAGAAGAAAAGAAGAAAGAAAAAAGAAGAAGAAGAGAAAAGAAGAAAAGAAGAAAGAAAGAAAGAAAGAAAGAAGAAGAAGAGAAAAAGAAGAAAAAAGAGAAGTAGAAAGAGAGAGAAAGAAAGAAGAAAAAGAAAAAAAAAAAAAAAGAGAAAAAGAAGAAAAAGAAAAGAAGAAAAAAAGAAAAAGAAAAAAGAAAGAAGAAAAAAGAGAAAAGAAGAAAAAGAAAAGAAAGAATAAGAAGAAGAGAAGAAAGAAAAAGGAAGAAGAAAAGAGAAGAAAAAAGAAGTAAAAGAAAGAAAAAAGAAGAAGAAAGAAAGAAAAAAAGAAAAGAAGAAAAAGAGAAAAGAAGAGAAGAAAGAAGAAAAAGAAAGAAAAAAAGAAAAGAAAAGAAAAGAAGAAAAAAGAAAAGAAAAAAGAAGAAAAAAGAAAAAAAAAGAAGAAAAGAAAAGAAAAGAAAAAAAAAAGAAGAAAAGAGAAGAAAGAGAAAGAAAAAAAGAAAAAGAAAAGAAAAAGAAAAGAAGAAAGGAAAAAAAAGAGAAAAGAAGAGAAGAAGAAAAAGAAGAAAAGAAGAAAAAAAAAAGAAGAAAAAAGAAGAAGAAGAAAGAAGAAAAGAAGAAAAGAAGAAGAAAAAGAAAGAAAAAAAGAGAAAAAAGAAAAAGAAGAAGAAGAAAGAAAAGAAAAGAAGAAAGAAGAAGAAGAAAAAGAGAAAAAAAGAAGAAAGAAGAAGAAGAAGAGAAGAAGAAAAGAGAAAAGAAGAAGAAGAAGAAAAGAAAAAAAAGAAGAAGAAGAAGAAGAAGAAAAGAGAAGAAAGAAAAAGAGAAAAGAAAAGAAAGAAGAAGAAAAAAGAAGAAAGAAAGAAAAAGAAGAAGAGAAGAAAAGAAAAAGAAAGAGAAAAGAAAAGAAAGAAAAAGAAAGGAAAGAAAGAAGAAAAGAAGAAAGAAGAAAGAAGAAAAGAAGAGAAAAAAGAAAAAGAAGAAAGAAAAGAAGAAAAGAAAAAAGAGAAAGAAGAAAAGAAAGAAGAAAGAAGAAAGAAAAGAAAAGAAGAAGAAGAAAAAAGAAAGAAAAGAAGAAGAAGAAGAAGAAAGAAGAAAAAAAAAGAAGAAGAAGAAGAAGAAGAGAAGAAGAAAAAGAAGAAGAAGAAGAAAAGAAAAGAGAAGAAAAGAAAAAGAAAAGAAGAAGAGAAGAAGAAGAAAAGAAAGAGAAGAGAAGAAGAAGAAGAAAAAGAAGAAAGAAGAAGAAAGAAAAAGAAGAAAGAAAGAAGAAAGAAGAAAGAAGAAAAGAAGAAAGAAGAAGAAAAGAGAAAGAAAAAAGAAGAAGAAAAAGAAAAGAAGAAAAGAAAAGAGAGAAAAGAAGAAGAAGAGAAGAAAGAAAAGAAGAAAAGAAGAGAAGAGAAAAGAAAAGAAGAAGAAGAGAAAAGAAGAAGAAAGAAGAAAGAAAGAAGAAGAGAAGAAAAGAAGAAGAAAAGAAGAAGAAGAAGAAGAAGAAGAAGAAGAAGAAGAACGAACAAGAAAAAAAAAAAAAAGAAGAAGAAGAAGAATAAGATGAGGGATGGGAGAGGAGAAGGATGGGACGAGGAAGAGCTGGGAAGAAAAGTAAAAGAAGAAAAAAATAAAGAAGAAGAAGAAGAAAAAAGAAGAAGAAAGAAGAAGAAGAAGAAGAAGAAAAAGAAGAAGAAGAAAAAGAAAAAGAAGAAGAAGAAGAAGAAGAAGAAGAAGAAGAAGAAAAAGAAGAAGAAAAGAAGAAGAAAAAGAAAGAAGAAGAGGAATAAGAAGAAGGAGAAAGGAGAGGAAGAACAAGAACAAGAAAAAAAAAAAGAAAAAGAAAAATTAAATGAGGGATGGAGAAAGAGAAGGATGGAACGAGGGAAAAGAGGGGAAGAATGAAAAGAAGAATAAAAAGTAGAAAATGGAGAAGAAGGGGGTAGGAGAAGCATGGAAGAGGGAAAAGAAGGGGAAAATGGGAAAAAGAAGATAAAAATGAAGAAAAAGAAGGGGAGGGGGAAGGAGAGAGTGAAAGAGAAGCATAGCAGAAGAAGGTGAAAGAGAAGCAGAAGAAGAAGAAGAGGAAGAAGAAGAAGAAGAAGAAGAAGAAGAAGAAGAAGAAAAAGGGAAAAAGAAGAAGAAGAAGAAGAAGAAGAAGAAGAAGAAGAAAGAAGAAGAAGAAGAAGAAGAAAAGAAGAAGAAAAAGAAGAAGGAGAAGAAGAAGAAGAAGAGGGAAAAAAAGAAGAAGAAGGAAGGAAGAAGAAGAAGAAGAAAGAAGAAGAAGAAGAAGAAGAAGAAAGAAGAAGAAGAAGAAGAAGAAGAAGAAGAAAGGAAAAGAAAAGAAGAAGAAGAAGAAAGAAGAGAAAAAAAAAGAAAAGAAAAATTAAAGAAAGAAAGAGAAGAAGGTAAAAGAAGAAGAAGAAGAAGAAGAAGAAGAAGAAGAAAAGAAAAAAAAGAAAAAAGAAGAAAAAAAAAAAAAAAAGAAAAAAAAAAAGAAAAAAAAAAGAAAGAAAAGAGAAAAAAGAA
>NW_027628937.1:0-3052 GCF_034508935.2 Berghia stephanieae | reverse complement strand
CCCCCTTCCTCAAGTTTGGGAAGCTGATTCTATTAGATTTGATGGAAAATACTTTAAGACAGACAAGCGTCCCTATCCAAAGGCTAGCAGGCAATTGCTATTGTCATGTCACGCTATTGAACTGGGATAAACCCCGGCTCTGTGGGGGAAATATCTCTGAAGGGCTGCTTGACTACTAAAAATCTTTCTGGTTATAATATTGATTTAAACCCCAACAACCAACTGACATAAATAAAAATTTAAAACGGAAATGCTTTGGATAGGTACCATACAGAAGGGGCTATGTGATCTCATGGTATCGGATCAGAAGGTCCCGGGTTCGAGCCTCGCTCGGCACATGTCCTTCTTTCATATATTTGGATGTATTAAATTAGTTATTTTTTCATTGCAAAAACACGACATATTAACAAGCTCTTAGTGTTGTTTGGCACAATAACTATAACTCATTTAATAAATAAAAAGAAATTAAAGAATTGTTTAATATTTAATTTTTACCCCTTTAACTTCTAATCAAACTTTTTGATAATTTGTAAAGATGTAAAAATCAGACCTGCCCGTGTGAAATTTTAGAAATTCGAAATTTTTTAAAAAAATAAATATTGTAGCCTATAGTTCACTATGAAATTCAACAATTCACTTACAAAAAGATTAAATAACACTTTTTAAAAATTTTAATTTATGTAATCTGGCTTCAGGGGTTCATTTTTCAAAAAGTTTTAATGACTTAGGATGCTTGTGAAGTTCTGAATTGGGACCCAAAATTTTTTTGGTAATTTTTACGAATTTTTGAAATAGTGGGCAGGTCTGAAAAAGGTTTTGGAAGGTGTTAGATAATCCAACAGTTTTACTTGCTTAATAAATTGTACTCATAACCCGATGTGTGACTAATCACCTCAAAATGCTATTACGCGGATTGAATATGATGCTAAATTTTTAGTTTTTAACTAAACTTTTAAGATTTGGGATGAAATGAAATGTCATTTATTGAAGAGAAAAAAAAGTAATGAACTAAAATGAATATAATTTTACAGCTTTAAAAAAATAGCAAAATACCAAACACGGATGGTATTGGACTCAAAATCCTTCTTTCAGTCAATACCAAAAAAATGAAAACTCTTACATCGCTTGAAATTTAAGACAGATCACATATATGTGCTTAACTTGAGTTTTTAACTTATAATTTTAGATTTGGCCATAAAAAAAGACCCCCTTAATGAAAGAGAAAAAAAGTTAAAAAAAACCAAATTGAATAATATAAGGGCTTCAAAAAAGAACGAATTGCCAAAAACCGGAACTTTTTGGGCTCAAAACCCTTCTTCACCCAACAACACGAACAATAAAAACATTGAATACATACATTTAAAATTTCTTCAGTCAGAAAGAAATATTCTGGCATGGATTGTCCGTAAGAAAAAAGACTTTTTAAGATCCTTAATTTAGGGAAAAGCCCGTGTCAATTGTTTTCTTTGTGGGGCCGGGAGGGGTGGGGGACGTTATTGGGATTTAAAGGGACTCGTTTGTGGTAACATATTTTTTGTTGTTGTTGTTGTATTCTTTACAAGGTATTCTTGCAATTTTGTGGGGTTATGCCTTGTTTTGGATTGTCCGTAAGTAAAAGACATATTAATATCATTATATTTGGGGAAAAAAGCCTGTGTAATTTGTTTTCTTGGGGGGGGGGGCGTTATTGGGGTTTAAAGGGACTCTTTTGTGGTAAATTATTTTTTTGTTGTTGTATTCTTTACAAGCATATTTTTTGCAAGTGTGTGTGTTATGTCTTTATTTTGCATATGTTTTATTATAATGTTATTTAGTTATATGAGATTGCTCTCCTACTGAGAAAATTTTTCTTGCGGGTGATTTTTTGAATGGGTTTTGTTCTTTCATTCTCAGGGCTGTTTTTTTTTTTCACTCTATTCCGTCTAAAATGAGGGGGTGGATTGGGGGGGGGGGGGGGGGAGATGGGGGGGGAAATTTAAAAGGGAGATCTCTTTTGTTTTGACATATTTTTTTGGTTTTTTTACTTTTTTGAAAAAGCGGTTTCCCTTGCAATTTTTTTTTTTGTTTGTGTGTTTTTGTCTTGTTTTTAAAAATGAGTATTATAGTTTTTAAATTTTAAATTTCATGAATTTTTTTTTTATTTTTGGAAACTTTTAAAAAAAAAATGTTTTTTTAAAATTTTTTTGGGGAAAAAAAACTCGCCCTTTCAAATATACCCAAATTAAATTAAAAGGACCCTCATCTTTTGGCAAAAATTTTTTAAAACCATGGGATTTAAACCAAGCCCCGGGGGTTTTGGAATATTTACAAAATGAGAGTAAATTTTAATCAATTTTCCCCCCAAAAACCCTTTTCGCACATGAAACAAAAACCCTAAAATGTGAAAATAAAATTTTTAAAAAAAAAAAACCTTTTAATTCTTTCCCCAAGGGGAAATTTGTATTAGGATCTATTTCCAAGGGAAGAACGGGAGGGTTTTGACCCCGGGGGCAGCCAAAGTGCAGGGCCGGGCAAAAGTGAAAAAATGGGGGGTAGGTAAATTGTGCTCATTCAAGGCCACATGGGTGCGGGGGCGGGGGGGGGTGATGGGAACCCAAAATTCCCTTTTTTCGGGTACGAAAGCAAAAAAACCCAAAACCACTGAGCCATGCGGGGCCCCCCCCATTTCCAAAAGGGGAAAAAGATAAATGAAATACTTTAAAATTTAAAAAGTTTAAAAAACGAATAAAAAAAGGATTTTAACGTCAACGTCACCTACCCCCGGGCCTAGTTGATTAAATTTCTTAAATCACCCCGAGGGCTGAAAATTATTTTGGTTTGGGGTTTTGGAATCGATATTACAAGGACGAGTTTTTTTTTGCCCTAATTTTTTGAAAACTATTTATTATTTTTTTAAAGTAAAAGGTTATGAAAAATAAATTTTTTATTTTAAATAATTTGGGGGTTTAAAAAACTCAATATTTTTTTTAATGTTGTGGGTTTTTTTCCAAAATTTTAATAAATTAAACATTTCAGTTTCAAAGCTGGGGGGGGTTTTCCCTACCTCCATTCG
>NW_027628936.1:0-3052 GCF_034508935.2 Berghia stephanieae | reverse complement strand
TTTTTAAATTTTCCGAATTTTCGCCAATCTGATAAAAACTTAAAATTTTTTTCATGAAAAAGTTTTTTTTAACGTCTTTCGAGTTTACTTTTTGAAAAATAATAATTAGGGTTTCAGATTTTTGTTTTTTTTTCCCGTTTTTTTTCGGGAAATTTGACAATTTTTTCAAATTTTCCAGTTTTAAAACATATGAAAAAATCATCGTTTTTTTGCATGAAAGAGTCCTTTTTGAGATCTTTCGAGATTCCAATTTTGGTAGAATTTTGGGTTTTCCGATTTTTTTTTTTTTTTTTTTTTTTTGGGGGGGGGGGGGGGGGAATTTGACGATTTTTTAAAATTTTCCCGGAGTTTTTCAATTGATGAAATTTCAATTTTTGCTTTGAAATAGTGCTTTGAGATTTAATTTTTTTTAAAATGTCAAAAATTAAAATTTTTTGGATTTTTGAAATTTTTCGTTTTTCCCCACGTTTTATGGTGAATTTTGACGATTTTTTAAAAATTTCCCAAATTTTCGCAATTGATGAAATCTTGAAATTTTTGCTTAAAAGTCGATTTTAAAACGTTTTCGAGTTTAAAATGTTGAAAAAAAAAATTTGGAGTTTAATTTTTTTGTTTTTTTCATTTTTTTTGGGTTTTAAAATTTTGCGTTTTTTTAAAAATTTCCCCATTTTCACAGTTTGACAAAATCATCGAATTTTTCATAAAAAGGTCCGTTTTGAGTCTTTCGAGATTCACAAGTTTAAAAAGTAGAATTTTTGGAGTTTCCAGATTTTTCTTTTTTTCCTTTTTTTTTTTTTGAGGGGGGGGGGGGGGGGGGGGGGAATTTGACGTTTTTTAAAAAATTTTTTCGAGTTTTCGACAATCTGGGGGAATCTTCAATTTTTGCTAAAAATGTGATTTGAGCATCTTCGGGTTTTTTAAATGTAAAAAATTAAAATTTTGGGAAATTTTTTGTTTTCGTTTTTCCCACTTTTTGGTTTTAAAATTTTTGCGATTTTTTCAATTTCCAAATTTTCGAAAAATCTGTGAAATCTTAAAAATTTTGCAGAAAAGTGATTTTGAAAGTTTTCGGTTTCCAATGTTAAAAAATTTTATTTTGGAGTTTACAGTTTTTTTATTTTTTTCATTTTTTTTTTTTAAATTTGCATTTTTTAAATTTTCCCCGGTTTTTAAAGTTGAAAAATCATCGATTTTTGATGAAGGGTCCTTTTTGGGGAATTTTCGGATTAAATGTTTAGAAAGTAAAATTTTGGAGTTTCCAGTTTTTTTTTTTTTTCACGTTTTTTTTTGGGGGGGGAAATTTTGCGTTTTTTTTCTTTTCCGAGTTTTCGCAATTGATGAAAATTTCAATTTTTTGCTTAAAAAATAGTGTTTTTTGGCTTCTTCAGAGTTTTAAAATTTGTAAAATTAAATTTTGGATTTTAATTTTCGATTTTTCCACGTTTTATGGTGAAATTATGACGATTTTTTCAAATTTCCGAATTTTCGAAAATCTGATGAAATCTTGAATTTTGCATGAAGAGTCGATTTTGAAGTCTTTCGAGTTTCACAATGTTGAAAATAATAATTTAGGAGTTTACAGATTTTGATTTTTTTCACGTTTTTTTTCGGTAAATTTGCGATTTTTTAAATTTCCGAGTTTTCAACAGTATGACAAACCATCGAATTTTTGCATGAAAGAGTCCTTTTGAGCATCTTTCGAGATTCACAATGTTTAGAAAGTAGAATTTTGGATTTCCAGATTTTCATTTTTTTCACGTTTTTTTTTTGGAGGGGGGGGGGGGGGGGGGGGGAATTTGACGATTTTTTCAAATTTTCCCGAGGTTTTCGACAATCTGATGAATCTTCAAATTTTTGCTTGAAATAGTCGTACTTTGAGCATCTTCAGAGTTTTACAATGATCAAAAATTAAAATTTTGGATTTTTGAAATTTTCGATTTTTCCACGTTTTATTGTGTGAATTTGACGATTTTTTCAAATTTCCGAATTTTCGACAATCTGATGAAATCTTCGAATTTTTGCATGAAAGAGTCGATTTTGAACGTCTTTCGAGTTTCACAATGTTGAAAAATAAATAATTTAGGAGTTTCCAGATTTTTGATTTTTTTCAGTTTTTTTCGCGTGAAATTTGACGATTTTTCAAATTTCCGAGTTTTCAACGTATGACAAAATCATCGAATTTTTGCATGAAAGAGTCCTTTTGAGATCTTTCGAGATTCACAATGTTTAGAAAGTAGAATTTTGGAGTTTCCAGATTTTCATTTTTTTCAGTTTTTTTTTGTTTTTGAGGGGGGGGGGGGGGGGATTTGACGATTTTTTCAAATTTCCGAGTTTTCGACAATCTGATGAAATCTTCAATTTTTGTTATAAAAATGGGTCATTTCGCCTTTTCATAGGTTTCAAATTGTCCAAAATTAAAAATTTTGGATTTTGATATTTTCGATTTTTCCACGTTTTATGGTCAAGTTTTGACGATTTTTTCAAATTTCCGAATTTCGACAATCTGATGAAATCTTCGAATTTTTGCATGAAAAAGTCGATTTTGAACGTCTTTCGAGTTTCACAATGTTGAAAAAAAATAATTTAGGAGTTTACAGATTTTTGATTTTTTTCACGTATTTTTTTCGGTAAATTTGACGATTTTTTCAAATTTCCGTGTTTTAAACAGTATGACAAAATCATCAAATTTTTCCCCCAGAAAGAGCCCTTTTTGAGCTTTCTTTCGAGTTTTCACAATGTTTAAAAAGTAGAATTTTGGATTTTCCCAAAAATTTTCCTTTTTTTCACTTTTTTTTTTTTTTTTTTAGGGGGGGGGGGGGGGGGGGTTTTTGACGTTTTTTAAAAAATTTCCGAGTTTTTTCGACATTTGATGAAATCTTAAATTTTTTTGCTTGAAATGTCGACTTTGAGCATTTTTCCCGAGTTTTAAAATGATCAAAAATTAAAAAATTTTGGAAATTTTTGGGAATTTTCGATTTTTCCCACGTTTTATGGTAAAAATTTGTTTTTTTTTCCCCAAATTTTTCCCCAATTTTTCCCACAATTGATGAAA
>NW_027628935.1:0-3049 GCF_034508935.2 Berghia stephanieae | reverse complement strand
ATAGGGTGTACAAATACCAAGGATTAATTCCCTTGACCGACTACTACTATTATTATTATTATTATTATTATTATTATTATTATTATTATTATTATTATTATTATATTATTATTATTATTATTATTATTGTTATTATTGTTATTATTATTATTATTATTATTATTATTATTATTATTATTATTATTATTATTATTATTATTATTATTATTATTATTATTATTATTATTATCATTATCATTTCAATCATTATCATTATCATTATCTATTATTATTATTATTATTATTATTATTATTATTATTATTATTATTATTATTATTATTATTATTATTATTATTATTATTATTATTATTATTATCATTGTTATTATTGTTATTATTGTTATTATTATTTTTATTTTACGAATCGGGTCTGGCAAATTTAAAATATTCTTTCCGATATAGAGAAAACGCTGTTGACGGCCAGGTACTCATTCTCTACTCGAGTAGGGTGAGAGAATGTGAGTAAAATGCCTTTGAAAAATGTGCACGCTGCGCTACTTTTGACTTTGCGCGCGCAGTTTTATTGACTTTCAATCGCCTTTTAGAATCATTGCATGCATCTAAAAATACAAACGGACTTAGGGCACCGATAGGTAGTTTGATTTTTGAAAACTTTCCTTCTTAGCCGCCTGCGAAGCCGATTTTGCCAACTGCATTTTAAAAAACATTTGACTTTGCACGCGCAGTTTTATGGACCCTCAATTGCCTATTTGGCGCACTCAACGATGGGTTCCCGACGGATTGGGTCTGGCGACTTTGTCCTATCACTATATTTTTAAAATTATCCTCTCCATAGCGGAAATGCGTCCTACAAATGTATACTGTTATCCCTCTACGACACTGCCACCATTCGAACCACGTTCACGACCAATACTGCCGGAAATCAAATCCGGCATGCCACGATTATAAAAACTGTTTAGCACTAAAGTGTCCGAGCTCTGTCCGAGGGAATCGTTGTTTAAAACAATTCTTTCGTTGCCTAGCGTAAATGCGCGCGACCAAATACGTTAAAGAATTGATCTCACCACTCCTATTTGGCGCCCTCAACGATGAGTTCACTCGTTGTATGAAATCCAATTTTGTCCGAGGATTTTTAAAAAATTATCCTCTCCATAGCGGAAATGCGTCCTACGAGTAGATACTGCTATCCCCCAACGACGTCGCCACCCTTCGTTCAGACAAAACTACGTTCACGATCTATAAAGCCGGAAAACAAATTGGCCATGCCAGGAGTATTAAAACTGTTTGGCCCTAAATTGTCCTAACCCTAACCCTAACCCTAACCCTAACCCTAACCCTAACCCTAACCCTAACCCTAACCCTAACCCCTCACCAGCTGCAAGGTAAAGATCCACGAGGGGGGTCACTCATGGCTAAACTCCGCCCAGAAACGATTTCATAGGTCCGACCATAACCATGTTTCAAACTGTTGTTATCGTGATTTTTCTGATCGAAGAACGATTGGCTATTGAGCATTTCATGCCAGGGCTGTTTTTGTTTTTAAGGGTTTTGCGGCGCTTGCAACACATTAAAGTCATATCAGCGCCAGTAAAAAGGAAGAAAATGGGATAGTAAAAAGATCTAGAATTACAATTAAACCACTCAAGAAAAGATAAGACAAAGGGGAATTGGTTCAAATAGGAAACATGTAATTTCCAAGAGCACACTATCAAAGTACTTAGTTTAAGATCACCTAAAGGTCTCACCCAGACACCAGCACATGATCCCTCTAATGTTGTTTTTAAACGTTTTACAGCGCTACTTGCAACACATTAAGGTCATATCAGCGCCAGTAAAAATGAAGGAAATGGGATAGTAAAAAGTTGTAGAATTACAATTAAATCACCCAAGAAAAGGTAAGACGAAGGGGAATTGGTTCAAATAGGAAACAGGTGTAGATTCCAAGAGCACACTATCAAAGTACTTAGTTTGAGATCACCTAAAAGTCTCATCCAGACACAAGCACAGGTCCCCACTTAGAGGAATACACTCAAATGTTTACCAAATATATATAATATATGTAAACAAAACATAATACAGTGCATAACAGAGAATTGATTTACAAGGGGAAAAAATATAATCTTCCAAAACTAACTATACAGCCAGGGCCAGGACAAAAACAAGTTATCTCATTCCAAGACAAAGACAGAAATCAAGTTGGAAAACAGATATAGGGGGATAGAAAACGCAGTAAGTATGTATCTCCCTGCCCACTATGGGAGGTCAGGAACCCCGCCCAGGATGCCAGGACTAACTGAAGACTTAATGTCAATCCAGATCAAGGAAAGACTAGAGCAACATGGAAAGTGAAAACAGGCATGGAGAAGAGAAGACCCAGCAAGTGACCTCTCTATCCACCATGGTAGAACACTTTAGCACCAGCAAAATGGAAGAGGGAAGGAAAGGATGGGTTTATTTCAGTTCAAAGAAACATAAAAAAGGATCCAGTCAAATGGATGCAAAAAAAATATCAATATAAATAAATAAATGTACAACACACAAGCAAAAGTTCAAATGTATTTTATTCATCAAATATTGTACATTAAAAAGTGAAACATGAAAAAAGAAGGTTGAACAGGCAAAAGGACATACAAAAGCTTCTCACGAACTATTTTTTGTTTGTTTTTAAGGGTTTGCAACACATTAAGGTCATATCAGCGCAGGTGAAAAGAAAGAGAATGTAAGAGTAAAAAGTTCTAAAATTACAATTAAAGCACCCGAGAAAAGGTAAGACAAATGGGAATTGGTTCAAATAGAAAACAGATGTAGATTCCAAGAGCACACTATCAAAGTACTAAGTTTGAGATCACCAAAAAGTCTCATCCAGACACAAACACAGGTCCCCAATATTAGGAATGCACTCAAATGTTTACAAATTATTAGACGTAAATAAAACATAATACAGTGTATAACAGAGAGATGGGTTACAAGACAAATGACATATCATCTCCCAAAACTAACTATACATTTGACTGTTTCCCTCCCAGCCAGGATCAGAACAACACCAATT
>NW_027628934.1:0-3055 GCF_034508935.2 Berghia stephanieae | reverse complement strand
TTTATTTTTATTTTTTTTTTTTTTTTTTTTATTTTATTTTTTTAAAATTTTTTATTTTTTTATTTAATTTTTTTTTTTTTAAAAATTTTTTTTTTAAATTTAAATTAAATTTTTTATTTTTTTTTTTTTTTTTTTATTTTTATTATTTTTTTTTTTTTTATTTAATATTTTATTTTTTTATTTAATTTTTTTATTTTTTATTTTTTTTAAAATTTTTATTTTTTTTAAAAAATTTATTTTTTATTTTTTTAAATTTTTTTTTTATTTTTTTAAATTTAATTTTTTATTTTTTTAATTTTTTTTTTTTAAAAAAATATTTAATTTATTTTTAATATATTATTATATTATTTTATTTAATTATTATTAATTATAATTATTAATCATTATAATTTATTAATATTATAATATTTATTTAATAATATATTTATATTTTATTAATATTTATTATTCATAATATAAATTTTATATATTATTTTAATAATTTAATATTTATTTATTTTTTTTATTATATATAATTATTCATATTATATTATTTTTTAATTATATATTATTATAATATTTAATTATTTATTTCATTTTATTATATATTTATTTAATTATAATTTATATTTATTATTTTAATATTTAATTATTATTTTAATATAATATAAATATTTTATTTTAATTATTTATTATTTAATAATATTATATTATTTATTATATATATAATTATTTATATATTTATTTAAATTTATTTTATAAATAATATTATATTTTATATATATTCATTAATTATATATTTAATTATTATAATAATTTATTTATTATATATTTATTATATTTAATATTTATTATTATATTTATTTTAAAAAAAAAAAAAAAAAAAAAAAAAAAAAAAAAAAATTTTTTTTTTTTTTTTTTTTTTTTTTTTTTTTTTTTTTTTTTTTTTTAAATAAAATATATTATTAATATATATTAATTATATATTAATTTTTATATTATATAATATATTATATTTTATATATTATTATAATTTTTATTATTTATATATATAATATAATAATTTTTATATTTAACTTATTTTTTATTTTAAATTTTTTTTTTTTTTTTTTTTTTTTTTTTTTTTTTTTATTCTTTATTTATTATTTTTTTATATTTTTTTTTATATTTTATATATAATTTTTAATTTTTTTTTTTTATTATAATATTATTTTTATTTTTATTATTATTTATTTTTTTTATTATTATTTATATTTTATAATATATTATTTATTTATTTTTTTAAAATAAATATTATTTATTATATTATTTATTTTTAATTTTATATTATTTATATATTTATTTTATATTATATAATTTTATATTATTAAATATTTTATTAATTATTATTTTTATTATATTTTAATTTTTAATTTTTTTTTATATTATATAATATTTTTTTTTATTATTATTATATATATTATTTTTATTTATTTTTATTTTATTTATTATATTATTATTTATTATATTTTAATTATTATCATTAATAATATTTTTTTTATTTTATTTTTTATTTTTATTTTTTATTTATTTTATTTTATATTTTATTTAATTTTTTTTAATATATTTATAATTTTATATTATATATTTTATATTATTTTATTTATAAAAATTATCTTTATTATTTATTTTTTTATATTTAATTAATTTTTTTTTATTAATTTTTTTTTAATTATATATATTTTTTTTTTAATATTTATTATTATATTTATATTATTATTTTTTTTTTATTTTCATTTTTATTTATAATTTTTATTATTAATTTATTATAATTTATTATTTTATTATATTTTATTATTTTTATTTATTATTTATTATATATATTTAATTATATTTATTATTTTATTTTATATTATTATTTATTATTTTTATATATATTTTTATTATTTATATATTTATTTTATTAATATTTATATTAATTTTATTATTATTTATATATCTATTATTTTTATATTAATTTATATTTTTAATATTAATTTATTTTATTTTTATTTATATTTTATAATATTATTAATTTATTTATATTAAATATTTTTTATTAATTATATATATTTATTATTTATATTATTTTAATTTTTATATTATAATATTTTATTATTAAATATATTATTATATTTTATTATATATATATTATTAATTATATATAATTAATTATTTATTTATTATTAAAATTTTTATAATTATTTTATATTATAATTTATATATATATTAAAACTATATATTATTATTATATTTTAATATTAATTAATATTATATTATTAAAAAAATTATATTATATATTAAATTTTTTATTTTTATATAATTATAATAATTATATATTATATTTTTTTTTAAATTTAAAAATATTATAAATTTTATTTTATTATATTTTTTATATTTATTATTAAATTTTATTTATTATATAATTATATTTTAATTATTTTTTATATTATTTTATATTTTTAATATATTATAATTATATTTTATATTTTTTTTTATTTTTTTTTTTAAATTTAATTTTATTTATATTTAATATTATTTTAATTTATATAATTATATTATTTTATAAATTTATAATAATATTATATTATTAAATTATATTATTATTTAATTTTATTAATAAATATTATTAATTAATTTATATTTATTTATTTATTAATATATTATATATTAATTATATAATTATTATTAATATATTTAATTATTTATTAAATTTATTTATTAATATATTTTTAAAATTTAATTTATTATTTTATATTTTATATTTTTTTTAAATTTATATTTTTTTATTATATTATTTATTATTTATAATATTTATTTATTTATAATTTATTTATTAATTTATAAATTTAAATATTATTTATTTTATTATTATATTTTTTAAATATATTTAATTTATTATTATAATTATTTTTTAAATTTTATTATTATTTATAATATTATATTATATTATAATATTTTTAATTTTAATAATTTTTATTATTTTTTTAATTATATTTTTAATATTAATAAATATTTAATTAATTTATTATTATTATTATTTATATAATTTATTTAT
>NW_027628933.1:0-17427 GCF_034508935.2 Berghia stephanieae | reverse complement strand
TCATTGGGTATCAACACAGGGACCAACATCTTGCTTCCCTTTCCAGACTGATAGGCCAGCTTATACTTCTCAAGTAACGCTTTTTCCAGAGGATCAGTGACATGTTGTACAAGCTGGGGATCAACCCATACACCTGAATCTGCATCATTCCAGTCTTTTAACAACATCCTTGCGGGTTCTCCGCCTCTCCTCGCATTAAACATTGTAAGCCTAGCTACGATGACATTGCGAAGCCTAACAAACATATGTGAATCAAATAATTGATAATCATCCTCACAAATACGGACCATCTCTTCAGTAATAAATTGCCGTAGCTTCTTTATATCATTCTCTAATGGCATCTCTTTGGGTTTTCTCAAATTTGTTCTCTTTGCTTCACATTGAACTCTGGCTGTAAAAAAAATACTATCCCAATTATAATCCAGGACAGCTTTGAACAAATCTATCTCTGCGGATTCTTCCATTTTGTTTTGCATTATATATTCCCCTTTTAAGAAATTAATTAACTTTTTCAATATAAATCCAATTGAAAGCTTCAAGCCTGCTTTCAATGTCCCATCCTCTTTCAAAGTCATTTCAGAAATGGTTTGCGATATTTCATTAAAGTTACAACGCTTCACCACGTCCTCTCCAGAGAAAGAAGGTTGATTTGTTCTCTTCCTAGTTTTTAAAATCAAATTTCCTAAGATGCGTAAATCACTCATTATAACTTTTCTCTCCTTCTTTGAACTTTTACTCCACAATTTTGTTCCTAACAATACTATAGCTTTGTCTGATCGACACAAATTTCCCACTTCATCATTCCGAAATTTGTCAAGAATATTCTCCTTTATTTCTTTACTTGCATTGGGAGCCACGGGATAAAATTTTACAACCCCAGTACACAGAGCATGCTCAGTACTACATTTCTTTTTGTGTTCATAAACCCTTCGTCCAGAGTAAAACCCCTTACAGCCAGCACACATAACAACTTCATGTGACCCTTGTGCTCTCTCACGCATAACTATTGAATTGTTTCTAGTGTTTGAATAAAAAATGCCCTTTTTCTTGAGATATTCCATTGTTCTATCCCTTTCCTTTACAGGCTGTTTCATGGCCTCTGTAACTTCTGTCTCATCTTTGTGTTTCCTCATCAAATGCCTTGAGAGTTTTGTTTGCAACTGTCCACAGTATGGACAGGGTCTCCTTGGCTTTTTGTATTTCTCTGGAAAAAAAAGAAGAAAATAAAGCACATCATGCTATGAACTATGAAAATAAATCAATAGACAGATCGTATGCACATCAGCTACATGACAGCGATAGAGAGGAATAGCATTCCAAATATTTAAGGCCTGGACAAGTAACTGTCATAATTCCTTCTTGTTATATACTTTTCTACCATCTATTCCTTTGGAAGAGGTATGTTAGATTTGTGGAGACCTCTGCCACATAACAAATCCAGTGAAAAGACGCCATATTTTTGTTTTGAAATAGAAATAAATAGATCAATCCACCCACTTCACTGGGTTCAGGGCTCCTCTTCATTATAATCAAAATATGAACATAAATCGGAATAGTAACACATTGAAGTCTCATCTGAATACATAGATTGTCCTTTGTTGTTTCAGCGAATAATCAGACAGAATGTCAAAAGAATTTTAGGTTTTTCCCCAACCACCCCTTGGAGGTATCAGTATCAGCGGAATGGTAAGCGTCATGTTTTTTACGTTGAGCAACAAAATTTACTCCAAATGCTTCACTCGACTCAGGCGGAAAAGCAATCAAGAATAGACCCAAGTCCTATCCAAAGACTAACATTTCATTTAAGTTTATTGTAGGCCCTTGGCCAATCGACAAAATTCAATTCACATAAATTATTTACAACAATCAGAAATTAATTATATCAATAATAGTAATAGAATGCAATGAAGGCAATATCATAATAATAATAATAATAATAATAATAATAATAATAATAATAATAATAATAATAATAATAATAATAATAATAATAATAATAATAATAATAATAATAATAATAATAATAACAGTAGCGGCAATAAGTAACAATTAATATAGTAACAAAAGTAATAATAGACTATAGTTCATAGTCATAACAATGACTTTCTTTGTCATTGAGGGAGTGAGAAAACATCACCGGCTGGCAGAACAAACAGCCGACATCAATCAAACGTCCTCCAGACCGGTTGAGCATCGGCTTCATTAATTCCTTAAAGACTTCCCCCCAACTGCCTGAACGATGCTGATGCCCAGACAACTTAATCCTGATTTATATTTTGTGGAATGAAATATGACATGTATATGCCGGAAATATTTCAATAACAAACACACTGTTCAGATAGAAAATATTTGAGTCTTGCCTTTGTTAATTGACACAGGTAAGTTAGGAAAATAAATGCTAGTAAAAACGATCAGCAAGTTCGTGAACACTGCTTCTCAACTCGAACATATGTTTTCATCAATCTACACACATCATGTTGTGAGCTGAATTTTAATGATCTCAGTTGTCATTGAAAGGAAACCCAAGAATTTTAGAATAAAGAAAAATATTGAACCTGGAAGTCAAAAGGGTTTGTAGCACAGCAGACATTATCAAAGTATAATTTTAGTACCGACAAATTAAAAAGAAAATGTGCTTTTCTTTAAATGCTCCCAATCATCATATACTGTTTAGGTTGCAAGATTAATAAAAATGTTATCTACTCTGATTCTCGTTAAGTTTCCAGCTGGTCTGTGAAAAAAAGCCTTAAGCATCATAGAAATACAAAGAAACAGTTTTAATATATAGATAGTATGCGCTTGGCTAAGAAGCTCATAACATTGCCATCCGGAAGTATAACGGACCAACACACAAAACTGTGTGTATCCATGAACGTTTATAGTCGGGTTAATACAGTTCAGTGAACATTACTCATAAACGCGGATGGCAAAATACAATAACAAAGACCTGAGTGACGTCATCTGCATACTATCTATAGATGGGTTGTAACAAAAAAACCATTTTAACACTTACAATACAAGCAATTTAAGTCTATTACAGACAAAAAAAAACCCCAATAAAATAAACATGAACATTTTTATGGCTGGTTTCACTGATATCACTCACACATTGGGGTTTCAGATTCTAAGATGTCCACCCTATCAAATTTGGATTTGTGCTTGTTATGTAAATGGTAGCGTATTTTGCGACGCAGCACTGCCAAAACAGAAAAAAATGCAATAACACAAATGCAGCACCATGGAGGGGGTGGAAGTTTTCTTTTAAAAGGAATGGGTAAATTAAAATTGATCCCACAAATATCAAAGGAGAAGAATGACAAAAAAATGACTCACCATTGCACGTAACACGTTGGTTTGCAAGTGTATAGCATTCGGGTTGAACCTGGGTCCCAGACTGGCAACGAGGTTCAGTCTGTGATAGTTGTGGATGAGGCTCTGACTGAGTTGGGGAATGAGCACTAGGTTCCAAAGACAATGATGTACTCAGCATTGGGTACCTCACAGAGTACGTAGAGGAATCAGACTCGGAGTCAGCAACAAAATCGGGACCCTGTATATTTTGTGGAAAAGATGACAGATCAATCAATTTATTCATGTTGACAATAAACATGAAGAGCCATTGTTTAATAATCCAACTAAACAATTAGCTGGTTAATAATGCAAGTATAATAAAAAAGAGTTGAGAAAGGCAGACATATTGTCTAAGTATTTAATATGTTCAACTGTGCTTGGATAAATATAGATACACCAACCAGGGTTTCAGTAAACCGTTTTTAACCAACTCTTTAAATCCTACACCAGGACCAACAACTACAAAACAATTTTTTATATCACTACGATTCTGGACATATAAACGGTTGTCATTGCAACAATATGAACTTCCTAACCTTGCAACTGCAATATAGTTAACAAAAAAAGTTGATAAACATTACGATGCAAGAGAATTTGGACAAAATGCGAGATCAAAAGTATAATCCCAACAGAAGCTATTTTAATTTTTCCTGGAAACGCATCATTTTCACATTTTGTCAAATAAAAAACAAACGACTTCAAATGTGAATGGCTCATCAATGAATATCACTTCAAAATATAACAAGGAAGGTTTAAAATAGTGTTATTGTTGGCGAAGTCCACTGCAAAGAAAAAATTTTAACAACAAAAAACTAGGAGATCTCACTGGTGTAAAACAGTGTTGTCCTTGTCCTGAAATATTGTATTGCGCCTAACAGACTGCAGGTCTCATCTTTTGTGGCAAATGTGTTTTGTCCACCACAAAATATGTTGATGTGAAGCATTTTGAGCATGGTGCCAACTGTGGATAAACGCTATACAAATGTTATGATTTTATTTTAATGTACATACTTACCACAAATGAATCATGTGATATGGAACTTTGTTCTGCATCACTTTCAGGCTCTGAGTTGGAGTCTATATAGAAAATAAAAACAAAACAAAAAAGCTGAAGACTATCATGTGCAAGTTTTTCTCTAAACTCTTAAACAAAAAATCATGCCATCTTGTGCTGTAAAAGGATTTTTTTTTTAATTATTTACCTTATGACTATTGTCCTTTGGAAAAAAAAGAAAATTAAGTCCGAAACCTTCTGGCTATTTTCTTTTAAATTTCAAGAACGTCAGAGTTGGCAAGGGAGGACGGAAATATAATTCCAGAAACCAATCTGTCTATAATCATATCCATATGATAGTTTTTCGTTCAAGATTCAGGTACAGTCCACTTAGGATAATCGCAATACCTTGGGATCATCGAAAATGTTGGGATTAACCGAAATTCAGTTTCCTGTCCACTATTTCAACATTTTACACATTTATTGTCAACTCAAACCAGTAAATAATATTCTTAGTCCACCACATACAGAGCAATTTGATTGAAACAAAAACCATATGGCAGCCCCGTGTAGATTTGTCAACCAAAAGCAGCTATGAAGCAAGCCGATATCTTATTCAGATTGGAAGAAGTTTCAATCTTTTTTCTCAACAATTCAACATTTGTCAGAGTTAAAGAGATTAGCCTTAATGAGAGACAATAAGCTCTCACCAAACTCGTTGGTCACAATGCACAGTTGTTAATCCTAAAACAAAGGATATCGCTCAGTCTCTCTTTATAACTGTCATTTATAACCTGTTGTCAAGATTATGACCAGCCCCACCCCTCTTCTATTTAATGGCCACCGATGACGTCACAAACCCATACTGCAGAGCCCCGCCCTCTTTCGACTCTAACAGAGTGGTGACACACTACTGTAGCATTAAATCCTGCTCACTCTCGATTCTTCAACCTGTCACGATTTCATCCATGATGAAATTTAATCATGATATACTGTTTGATTTCTTGAATTTACCACTTTTTAAAAAACCGAAGTTTGTTGCAATTAACCAGTGACTTTTATATAGAATTATTTCCATTGCTTAGGAAATATTGTGATTAACCGAAAGTTGCGATTAAACGAGTTGCAATTATCCGGAGTGGACTGTAATAGTATTACACATCATGACTCAAAAAAAAAAAAAAAAAAAAAAAAAGCAAACTATGTGTACCTAAATGTTATTCATTTCCTCATCAAATTACATTCTTACCATTAACATCATAGATCACATCAAAAGGGTTGTCTGGATTGACAGCAAGACATTTTTCAGGATTTTTAAAGCTCAAATCTCTCTGATCTGAAGTTACAAAAGAAATAGCATATTCTCAACATTAAACTATGATTTTGTGATGGCTGTGATATGGCATACTGTATGCATAAAGCAAGATGCAAAGACAGGTTTAAGTTTAAATTATTTTATATTCTTTTCAAAAATCCATTCTAGTTTTGCCAAAATAAAATAAACACGAGAAGTGTTGAGTTGGATAGCGCTAAAACTAAAAGTAGTAGTGGTAGTAGTAGTAGTAGTAGTAGTAGTAAACGACAGATCTTACTCACTAGTGTGAATCTACAGTCTACAGAAGTTCCCGAATTATCTGACTCAACTTCCAAATGACTGACTGACAAGTGACAATCATCAATCGGTGTGTGTGTGATTGTGATGTCTACCCTATTGAAAATCTTAAATCAACAGTGATGTAATAAGAATGGCCAATAACTTACCATTTAAATTATCTCGGTGTCTCTTCAATGATGCCTCCAGCATCAATTTACCCCACGATGCCATAGACGTCTAGTTTGGAACTCAGCAAGTGACGAAAAAATACTTGCGGCTATAGAGAGGACGTCCGTCGGCCACTCTCTTCGCAAGTCTGTAGTAAGTGGTTATGAGATAATCATTGGTTCTTGAAAAATATAGAAACACAGCGGTTCATTTAAAAAGACTCTTTTGTAGATCAAGATATAATGTTAGGTATTGCACTTTAAAATCTCTTCAGACATAGAACGGGTCAACTTGACGTCTAGACCAAATCATTTCGAAGATCGATATGGCAACAGCAACGCCTGGAATGGAGGATTTAAATGCGGCATCTGACGATTCTACTGCTATGACAGAAGATGCTCCATTTCACGACGTCGAGATGGCTTCAACTGGCATCAGGCATCAACATGCTACTCAATAATGGGTTTGATGAAGCGTTTGACTAAGAATTAAAGCTGATAACTGATAACCACCTACTACTGACTTGCAGAGTGAGTAAGTGAGTGCCGAGTGCCTCTTTATGCGCGAAATTGACTAAACATACGTTTCACGAAAAAAAGAGTTACTATGTTTGCTTGTCTCTTGTCACCAAGATAAGAATCCGGACCAAGATTCGATAAATCTGTTTCTAAAAATAGATTATAATTCGTATATCTTGTTCATTCCTCAGTTCATCAACTTTCACACAATTTTATATTAGGTTTTCATTACTATAAAAATCCATATAATGCTCTAGAATTTTAGAGAAAATTTCGGAAAGATATATTGCCTCACTATTGAAATATATCGATGAAAACACTGGTACCCCTATTGTACTTTTTTCAGGCGGTCACCTTATTGACCAACGTGAAAATTTAGGCATAACTCTTCTTACTGTGGTGTTTAACAAATAACTTCAATACTATGATTTACAATTATATATCCTTGACGGTTGGGTTGACAACCTTAAACTAAAAATAGAAAAGTGAATGTGCTAGAGGTCAAATCAATAGGGGGACCGGATTTTGGTCTCCCTATTGGTAAAGTACTGTAAAATGAACTAATAGGGGTACCAAAAGTCTCCCTATCCGGTATTAATACATATATATATATATATATATATATATATATATATATATATATATATATATATATATATATATATATATAGTATGCAGATGACGTCACTCAGGCCTTTGTTATTGTTTTTGCCATCCGCGTTTGTGAGTTGTTCTCACTAAACTGTATTAACCAGACTATAAAAGTTCATGGTTACACAGAGTTTGTGTGTTGGTCCGTTATACTTCCGGATGGCAATGTTGTGAACTCCTTGGCCAAGCGCATTCTATCTATATATAAAACTCCACGTATTTACAATTAATTTGTGGTCAGTAAATTCGCCCTTCAAGACATCATAGATTAAAATGATGCATCTTAAGAAGAAATATATAAAAAAACAAACAAAAAAAATAAAACCCCAAAAACCTAGAAAATAAAACCCCAAAAAACCTATAAAATCCGGGACTTCACGAAAGTCTTCAAGGAAGTCCCTGGCTTGTAAGTTCTTGTCTATACGAAGCTAAATTTAATCGATCGAAATTTAATTCGAAGGACGAGTTTGTTTGTTTGTTTGTTTGTTTTGTTTGTTTTTTTCCCAAAGTTTTGAATACGTGTTTTCTCAAAGTACTTATTCAGTACCCACAGCAAACATTAAAATAAAAGCGGTGGGTTGTGGAGAGTGGAGAGCCTAGCCTAGACCCAGCAGGTTTTGCTTACGTAGTTAGTTGGTATGAGAGGTCAACCTCGACTGACCTTTGGTTCGCAGACGATACGATGTGTCTTCCCTCAATATCGACTGGCGAGCGAGTGTGTTTGTGTTGTAGCTACATAAGAATAAATATGCCATAATATTGATTTGGATGTCAACGTCTGTGACGAGGTGAACATGTCCTCGTTGATTTCAGGTATCGATGCTATGCGTTGAGGTAAAATCCTCACAACATCCGCCAGCCGGATGTAACGTAACAACACATGAAATTGTGTGTGACCTTGAACGTTTATAGTCCTTTTAATAAAGATAATATAAGTTGTAGAAGGAAAGAAATTGACGTCATTCAGCTCTTCGTTACTGTCTTTAGATTTAGCCAGCCGCTTTTATGAATGATACTCATTGCGTTCTATCAAGACTACATTATTATTATAAACGTTCAAGATGACACGACATAGTTTTATGTGTTTGTACGGCTGGCGGATGTTGTGAGTATTTTGGCTAAACGTACAGCATCGACAAAAAAAAAGACCTAACTTCACTTACAACAGACAGCACACGTGAAATCAACGACGCCATGCGAACCATCGCTGTTATATAGCGCAATATTCATCAATGAAAGCCTTGTGAAAGACTACTTATTTACATTGACTAGACGACGAAATGGTTAACGCTCTAAGTATCGACCACTTTCAAGATTTTTACTGAAATGTCACACAAACACACAAATTAAATATTTATACTGAAAATAAGCACTAATAACGTGATATAAATATATATACTTTCCGCAATCGATCTCGTGTGACGTCGATGATTATTCCCCCTCTAATTTCTCATCCGGTCTATTATTTTATCATATTTGAACTTCAAATTCACAAAAATCTAGTGAAATTCTTGTGTCAATTGATGCTTAAAATAAAATTTACATTTCATCTTATCTCACGGATGAAAAATCTTAAAAAGTAGAAAAATCGACTTAACGAGTTTTGGAAAAAGAGTCTTCATATAATTTTGTTGAGCAAAATAAAAGCTTGGTGAAACAAATCTGAATAAAAAAACTGTTGTTTGTGTTATAACGAATGTGAAGATTTTCCTATAGATGGCAAGGGGAGGGTTGAGGTAAAGAACTGAATAAAAGTGTGTATGAAAGGTGCCAAACAAAGCAAGAAAGAAAAATACACACTTGTTCAGTTCTCTGTCTTACACCGGTGCCTGCTCCTTAATAGGGTTCAACAGTTGTTATGTCACTTCCTTCAGAATGACGCATAGTAACTGGTTCTGAACTATCAGAACAACGGCGGACGCCCTTATGAAATACTTCTCCGACGAGCATAAAAGTGAATCCAGAGGAGAAAAACATTATAAATCTTATCATGTTTTAACTTTTATACATTCTGATCACAGGGCATGTGAAAAAGTTCTAGCCAGCATGAAGAATAAAAAGTACCGATTTTTTTGTTTAGAACCAAGCTGCTGGTTGCTGGGCGGACGTGACATCAGACTATTAAATCCTAGTTCATAATTTGCTAGAAGGTTAAGGTACACACATCAACTACTTACCTATCAACAAATAGATATTCCTCCCTTGTTCGACTTCGGGAATAACCCACGTACTGGAATAATTTGTCGTATTATAATAATCCAGAAAAAGTCTGAGACATATAGTGTGTAGCCAGCCAGCCGTGTTAGGATTCTGTGAAAGAAAAAGAACAAATACACACAAATCACAATGAGACCAAGAAAATGCAATACACACCTAGTAGAAGGGAACATAACCACGCCCCTCGGACAGTAGTCCGAATGTAAACACAATACAATAAAAACAAAAACAAAACAAAAAAATATTTAAAAAAAAAAACAGAAAAAAAATAATTAAAACATCAAAAACAGTGAAACGTCTCATTCATCTTGAGTATTTCATTCTGTTGATAAAGGGGAAACCCGATACGTCCACATTATCTGTTTTCGTTGATTTAAATTGAAGCTTCTATTTCATTTCCAAATGTTATTTATTTCTTCGAGCTTCGAGCAGCAACATTTTAATCATCATTTTCCAAAACTTGAGCTTTTATGTAGCGCAATATCCATTAAACGTACTCAAAGCGCTTTACAAAAGGTTCCTGACCAACAGCAACACATAACACAGTATAGAACGAGACATGACGCCTGTTTATGCGATATTGCAATTTTTTTCTCCAACAGAGACAACGCTGTCAACGGCCAAGTACTCATTTTACACCTGAATACGGTGAGATAATCGTGAGTAAAGAGCCTTTCCCCGAAGACCCAAGTATGCGCCGAGCGAGGCTCAAACCCAGGACCTTCCGATCTAATAGATAGACTGAAGTTCACGTCAATCGGGTCTTTGTTATTGTTTTTCTTTTTTTTTTTTCTTTTGCCATCCGCGTTTATGAGTAATTCTCACTAAACTGTATTATCCAAACTATAAACGTTTAAAGTCACACATAGTTTTGTATGTTGGTCCATTATACTTCCGGATGGCAATGTTGTGAGCTTCTTAGTCAAGCGCATATTTTCTATAGCCGCACAGAGTATACTTGTAGTAGGGTGACCGGTAGAATAACATACATTGTTGTGGTAGGCAAGGGGTTTGTGATATAGACCTGCCAACGTAAAAATGAAAAAAATCGTTGTTTTTAGACGATAAAAATTGTAGTCGCTACAGTTAACTATTATAGATCAAAAATGACTTCCACATGGAATAAATAACACTTCAAAATCCTTAAAATTGTGTTGTCTGGCAGCAACTTTCTTTTTCAATGAGTTTTAATGACTTTGAGATGCTCATGAATTTCTGAAATAGGATCCAATATTTCGTAATTCTACGAATTGTTCGTAGTAGTCGACAGGTCTGGAGTGATAGTGTGTAGATGGAAATCTGACCGGGAGCAAAGGGGGGAAATGGGGGGGGGGGGGGGTTGAGGTCAGTGGCCGATTAACATAATTAGATGTTTTGACCAGGAGTTAGGTTACTCGCAGATAATAATTATTATATTAAAGAGAGCAAGCAAGTAGATATGGAGGCAGATAGGTAGATAGGTGAATAGGTATGTAGGTTTGTTTGTTTTCAAGGGTTTTACAGTGCTTGAAACACATTAAGGTCATATCGGCGCCAGTAAAAAGGAGAACAATACTAAAACGTTCTAGAATTACAATTAAAGCACTCAAGAAAAAGTAAGACAAAGTCGAAATTGGTTCAAAAGGGAACCGATGTAGATTCCAATAGCACAATATCAAATTACTTAGTTTGAGATCACCTAAAAGTCTCACCCATACACAAGATACAATTCCAGTAGGTACTCATTTTATATATGAGTGCGAAAAAAGAATGCCGCGAGTAAATTATAATCCTTCTTCAAGGACTCAACATTTCCCCGCCCAAGGCGGGATTCGAACCCCAGAGACCACAACTACAACCACCATTACATCATCATCCCTACCACCACCACTACAACCACCACATCACCATCCCTGCAACTACTATTACAACCACCACAACGCCACCCCTATCACCACCAATGCTACTGCAACCAGTGTTGTAAGCGCCGTAAAACCCCTTCAAACAAACTCCCTCTCTCTCTCTCTCCATACACACACACACACAAACACACACACACACACACACACACACACAAACACAATTAATTGCGGTCACTGGATTAATTTTCATGTTCACCTTCCTGCACTTTAGCTGCACTTTAGCTCATCACAAATACTTTGACCTCATTTGTCACCCATATTGAGAGGGAGTAGTGATTTCTCATGCTCATTTAGAGCCTCAGATAACCTTGTGAAACATGTGTATAGCGTGTCTCCTTTGTTTGCCCACACTTCACACCACAATGATTGCACGTGAGATTGTGAATGAAAGAGAATTCTGAATAGGTTGGCCGAAAATGATCTGGGCTGGTAAAAGATTGCAGTCTGGTTCAGGGGTGTTGTGTAATTGAAGGAGTACTCTGAGGAACTTATCATTATCAAGACAACCACTAGGGCCGATATTCGTAACAGCGCCAACCCACTCTGCTGGTCATATTTTAGATTGGGTAATTGTGGAAAATTCAGAGTCCCAAATAACCAACGCCATCATCGATTACCTCCCCCTTTCGGACCACTCCCTCATCTCTTTCAATCTCGACGTTTCAAAATCATGCCAAGAAAACACCACCACATCAACAAGAAACATCAAAGGGATTAATTTGGACAATTTCAGAGGCGATTTAGAAACAATACTTACTCAAAATTCAATTATTTCTCCAGACCAGTAAACTTTTTTTAGGACAAAATCCATAAAATTCGTTCAACATGAACCATCTTTAGATGCAAATACATTCTGTGGTACCCCTTTAGACAAGTTTCATCCAGTTTCATAAAAGAGTTGATAAAAAAGCCCCCATTAAATCCTGCGACCTTGATCCCTACCAGCACAGCTTTCGGCCAACTCAATCGATACATTATTACCATCCGTTACATCAATAATAAATACATCCATAATGACTGGCGAAGTTCCATCGTGCTTTAAAAGTGCCCTCGTCAAACCACTTTTGAAGAAACCATCACTGGACCACAATATATTAAACGATTATCGTCCTGTATCAAATTTACTTTTTTTCTGTCAAAACTTTTGGAGAAGGTAGTACTGACATAATTATAATCTCATCTTAAGAACAACAGTTTGGAACAACCCTTTCAGTCAGCCTACAAACAGCAACACAGTACTGAAACGGCGCTTCTTGAAATCTCTAATGACATGTTATGTAATGCCGATGCTAACAATAACAATGTATTATGCCTTTTAGATCTTTCAGCTGCTTTTCACACCATTGTCCATGACATTCTTTTTGTTAAGTAGACTACGTTCGGCGCAAAAGGAATTGCCCTTAAACGGTTTACATCATATAGGCAGACTGTCATGGTGAATGGTGCTCAGTCAGAGCAAGTTTTACTAAACTTTGGAGTGCCTTAAGGATCTGTTCTTGGCCCTGTCCTTTTTACAGAATATATGCAACCCCTTTCTAGTGTGATTCAATCTGAGTTATTTTAATGCATATGATACTCAAATTTATGATTCAGTACCCCTAAGTAATTTACAATTCTTAATACAACGAATTTCGAGCTGTATTAATGAGATTAAATCTTGGATGTACCATAACAAATTAAAATTAAATTATAGTAAAACTGAGATTTTAATGTGTGGAAGGCCGAGTATCCTTGAAGAAGCAAATAAATCACCTATTACTCTTGGAAATAGTACAATAGAATTCTTAAATAAAGCAAAAAAAAAAAACCTTGGCGTCATCATTGATAAAGATCTTTCCATGACAAGCAACATGAATAACACCATGCAATCTATGTACATTGATATGAAAAAAAAGCAAAATTCGTCATTTAATACCGAAGCATATAGCAGAACTTTTGATTAATTCCCTTGTTTTATCCCAATTGAAATATGTTAACTCCATTTGAATCTAGCTAAAGACAAAATGAGTAAACTTCAAGTTGCTCAAAATAACAGTCACATCATTGTACGCAATAACCGAAAATACCCGTCAGCAACTCTCCTTCTCCGTGAGTTACATTGGCTTATTGTGGAAAAAAGAGTTTCCTGTAAGATTTGTACTGTTGTCTACAAATCCTTGAGCACCAACAGTCCCTCCTATATTAAAGGCCTTCTAATCATAAATGTCCCGAAAAGAAACTTGAGGTCAAGCAAAAACCAATTAATCTTTGTCAAACCTTATACATTGCGTGAAATAAGTGAACAATCTTTTCAATTTTCGGTCCCCCATTTTTAGAACTCTCTCCCATCCACACATGAGATGCTTGGATTCGTTGACAACTTTCAAATCTTTTATCTTTTTACACCAAAAGTTGCAATACCATTATCATATTTTGTTGTTGATAAATTGAATCCGTATCACTTTTTCCATCAACACTTGTTTTCCGTAATATGGTTTGTTTCATATCACTGTAAAGTGCTTAGAGCCTGTGACAACGGGGTAAAGCGCTCTACAAATGTCATTTATTATTATTATTATTATTATTATTATTATTATTATTATTATTATTATTATTATTATTATTATTATTATTATTATTATTATTATTATTATTATTATTATTATAATTATTATTATAATTATTATAATAATAATAATAATAATAATAATAATAATAATAATAATAATATAATAATAATAATAATAATAATAATAATAATAATAATAATAATAATAATAATAATTATTATTATTATTATTTAAACAACAATTTATCCTCACAAGGACTAGATGGATGGCACCTCAAAGTCCTTTAAAATATGTAATCTGAAATCAATTTTCATTTTCAATAAGTTTTTATGACTTAGAAATGTTTATGAAGTTCTGAAATCGAGGTACGAATTTTTCGTAGTACTAGGCAGGTCCGTTTGCAAGTTTAAGAGTGAAGATAGTAAATTTAGGTAAAATCAAATGAGTTGTTGGTCAGAGGGACCCTTTGTAAAGCGCTTTGAACACGTTTAGTGGATATTGCGCCATGTAAAAGTTCATTTAAAAAAAAAAAATTTCAAAATCACTTTCTTCACATACATATGCCGAAATCTTTTGTTTTTTAAAAAGAAAAAAACCCACAACTAAATCAAAGGATTTTTTTTTTAATGACAATGAATAAATAATCAAAACAAACAAATGCCAAAACCAATTATTTCATGTCAAACAACTTTTAAAATGATTTTTTTTTAAAAGCTAAGTTATTGGAGTCTGGCATCAAAAACGCCACACTGGCAACCCCGATCCAGCCTCCAATTAGTGGGACAGGACTATGACATACATACATACATACATACATAGTCTATAGAACGTCATCAATAAATTAAACTCGGAATCTAGATTTTCCACCCAGGCACCAATACACACACACACACACACACACACACACACACTGTAACGAAATGCTTCCGTGTAGGCGTCAGTTTACGACAGGATGTACGTCGTCGTAGTATTAGTTGTTGTTGTTATTGTAATCCCTCCGGAACAACCCTTCTTTTGTTGATACAGGTCTTATCAGATCATGCACCTATGGCCCGGAAGTTTGAATTAAACTACGTAGTGTGGGTGTTATTGTGAGAAAGGCATCAATCTTGTTTTCTCCGTAAACTTATAAGCAAAGTAGGATCCCTGTATTCTACGGGAGTGACTTTGTTATGGTATGGCTTGATTGATATCTCGTAACTATGGGGCTGACGAATTTATTTATCCTTGATATGAGGATGTCCGGTATCAGGATGGGTTGTTGTTGTCCATGATTATGGAATCTGGGGGAGTTTTAAGGAATTTCAGATGTTTACGGATATGACTAACATCCGTTTGTGTGGGTAGAATTTTGCTTCGTTTGCTTGATTTTTGCCTATAAATGCCAGAGTTTTGAGCAGTTTCTTCAGACCACTCAGCGGAGTCTTTTAGGCTCATTGTCTCAAAAGAGACCAGACAGCGGAGTCTTTTAGGCTCATAGTCTCTAAGCGATAACCACAGCGGAGTCTTTTAGGCTCATTTGTTTAACTCTTGTGTAGAGTTGGATTAAAGTCTTGTGTAGACTTTGTAGTGCTCAAAGTTCGAGCTGAAACACGTTTTGTGTTAACTCTTGTGTAGAGTGTGATTTAAGTCTTGTGTAGACTTTGTGGTGCTCAAAGTTTGAGCTGAATCAAGTTGTGTTATAACTCTTGTATAGAGTTTGATTAAAGTCTTGTGTAGACTTAATTTGTGATTTCAATAATCTGTTCGGCTCTGGTGAGATTTTGAATAATATGTTGTGATTACAATTATGATTGTGTTTTGATATCAATATCATAATATCACTTTAAATTTTGATTCTCAATTAATTAATCAGATAATGAAATTAATTGTGTAATATATTCTTGTTGTAAAGAAAATAAGCTTTTCTTGCTATAAAGCATTATTATTTCATATCTACAAAGTAAAGCAATATTAATCAACATTAATAAATTGATTTGTTAAAGTAAAATAATATTTACTCATTTAAAGTAAACATATTGAGTGAGTTCGAATATAGATAGAGTTATATTCGTATGATTATCATATTATAACAAAATCATTTTCTTTCTTTAAAGTGAATGAGCCGTTGGAGGCTGGGCTTTAACAAGCCAACTTTAGGCTATACGCTCATAGCTTGACACTAATAGAAACTGAACATTTGCCTGTTTTATAAGTTACCTGTGAAGAACCATTTGCTTATTTTAATATCAGAACATTGAGAAACAATTGATCTGTTTATGAATACTGTGAAATCAGAACAATTTCAAGAAGAGACAAATTAACAATATTAGAACAACCTTACAGTTTTTGTTGAATATCAAGGACACTCTTTTGGCTTTCTTCTACACGTCTGGATTGTGTTTAGTTAGTTAGTTAATTATTAGTTGCCTGTATGACTGTGATGGTTGCAACCTATCTGTGAGATTGTCTGATGTGGTAGCGGTTTGGTAAAGTATTGATAATTAATTGATTTAATTATATATTTTCATATCGCTTTCATATCATATTCATCATCACACCATCTCCATCAATTTGTCATCCATCCATTTGATTTCATACTTATGACATCTATCATTTCATCTTCATATCTCATAATATCTTTGTTATATTGTAATAAAATATATCTTCATTTAGCTTCAAAACCTTTATCAACGTATTGTGTTTGGTTATTGATCGGTGTCGTAGCTTGAATATAGCACACATAAACAAGGTTGCAAACTGCGCTACATAAGCATACGGTTTACGTGCGCACTTTGTGACACACACACAGATAGACAAATCCACAAAACCCACACCCATCAAGGTCACGTCACGGCGCGAAAGAGAAACCTTTGAAGTAAAACCATTAAAATAAAAGTGGCCATTTATAAAATAGTTTATTTATTTGTCTTTTTAATACACGGGGAATATGAAGAGTAAATAAGCTCAAAATAGAAGTGACAGAAAAGTAAATAACAAAGGGGCAGTTTATACAGTGCGGAACGATTAGTGAGGGAAAGAGAAGACTAATTTACGTGGGTGGAAAGGTAAAGGGATCGAGGGGTGGGGGTGGGGTGGAGGAGATAAAGATGGGGGAGAGAGAGAGAGAGAGAGAGAGAGAGAGAGAGAGAGAGAGAGAGAGAGAGAGAGAGAGAGAGAGAGAGATGGGCATTTGGCGTACGGAATAATCACGTCATTTCCGTCATTACTATTTGAACTGTTAATGTACAGCTGATCTGGACATTAAAATACATACTATGGTTTATTATTATCATCATCGTCATCATCAAAATTAATGGAATATCGCCACGAATAAAATTAAAATTACGTCAACAAAAATGGAGACACAAAAGTGGTCCTTCAGAACAACGGATCTTCTGATCTCAAAGTGATGACATTTTATTTTCTAGCCTCAATAAATGCTGGTCGTCAATAAAGATCATTCAACCTGGCTTTTTTTTTATGCCCCGTAATCATAAGAATC
>NW_027628932.1:0-3059 GCF_034508935.2 Berghia stephanieae | reverse complement strand
TTATTTTTAAATATTTTTAAATTTTTATTATATTTTTAAAATTTTAAAATATTATTATTTTTTATTGTTATTATGGGGGGAGCGAGTAAAGAGGTTTTTTCGGGTACTAACTAGCCCGGGCCCGGGTAACGTGTCAAAGCGTTTTACAACGCGTCTACAGCCAACACAACACTTAACGTATCGATGGGGCGATAAATCGTATAATAAATCCCAAAAGGGGATTAAACCCCGGGCACGGTTGGGCCGACACGGGGCCCAAAAATGGGTCGAGCCCGAGTCGTCGATCGCCCGACTCAGCGAAGAGGGGGAAAGGGGTTTTAAACTCCCCAAGCGAGTACGGGGCCCAAACCCGGGAAGGGCCGAAGTTCAAAACCGTCGGCATGGGGAGGCCCCGGGCGATCAAGGGGGTGGGTTTATTTCATTCAAATACCCCCCCTAGAGGAAATGCCTGACCAAAGTTTTTTCCCTGGGCTCTCGGGGCTTACCGCGGGGGGTCCCGGCTAAATTCCCCCTGCCTACAAAGGTTTCCGCCCGGGGCCCGTGCGGTAAGTCGAATCGAGAGGCAAAAAATCGTTAAATAAAGTTTCCCCCAAAACCGGGATTTAAACCCCCGGCAGGGCGGGCCGACCCTGGCCAACTCTGTAAAGTATGCGCAAAACGAGGATCGAACCCAAGACCTTAAAAATTTTAATTTATTATTTTATATTATTATTATTATTTTTTATTATTATATTATTATTATTATTATTAATTATTAAATTTTTAAAAATTATTATTATTTTTTTTATGTGGGATGCGAGTAAAGAGGCTTTTTATCGGGTACTCAACTATGCGCCGACCCAGGTAATCGTGCTCAAAGGCTTTACAACGCGTCTACAGCCAACAGCAACACTTAACGTATCGATGAGGCGATAAAATCGTATGAATAAATCTCCCAAACCGGGATTTGAACCCCGGCCCCACGGTTGCCGACACGTGGCCCAACTCGGTCGAGCCCGAGTCGGTCGATCGCCCGACTCTAGCGAAGTAGCGGGAAGGGGTTTTAAACACTCCCCAAGCGAGTACAGGGCCCTAACCGGAAGGGGCCGGAAGTTCAAAACCGTCGCAAATGGGGAGTCCCAGGTGCGATCATAGGTGGTGGGGTTTATTTCATTCAAATACGCCCCCTAAGGAAATTCGCTCGACCAAAGTTTTTTTCCCTCGGCTCTCGCGGGTTTTACCGCGGGGGGTTCAGCGCTAAGAGTCCTTTTCGCCGTAGCGAGAGCTTCTTCGCCCAGGGAGGTCCGTGCGCTAAAGGCTCGAATCGACGAGGCGATAAAATTCGTATGAATAAAGCTCCCAAAATCCGGGATTTAAACCCCCGGAAACGGCGGGCCGACCCGTGGCCCAACTCTGTAAAGTATGCGCGAACGAGGATCGAACCCCAAGACCTTAAAAATTATTAATATTAATTTTATTATTATTTATTATTATTATTTTTATTTTAATTATTTTTATTATTATTTATTATTATTAATATTATTATTATTATTTTTATTATGTGGGGATGCGAGTAAAGAGGCTTTTTATCGGGTACTCAACTATGCGCCAGCGAGCCAATCGTGCTCAAATCGTTTTAAAACGCGTCTGCAGCCACAGCAACACTTAACACGCAGAGCGGGACACGACAGGACGGAGAAAACATTACTAACTAGTTCTACATCCGAGTACGGTGCGAGATGTGAGTAAAGAACCTTTTATCGAGTACTCAACCCTATGCGGCCACAAACCCAAAGCCTTTTAAACCCCTTCCCAAGCAAAACCAAAACCGAGGGGAACACAAACCCCAGAAAACACTATTACGGAGGTATTCTTTTTATCTATTACGGGAGAAATTAGTAAGGAACCTTTTTTTTACCAAATTCCCCCGGGAAAATCCCGTAAAACTGCTAAAACGCTTTACAAAGGGTTCCCATAAAAAAAATTTAAAAAAAAAAAAAAAAAAAAAAAAAAAAAACCCCCCTTGAAAGGCCCTGTCCGTTTTCAAGGGATTTAACTCAAGAATTTAAAATAGGGTTTTACAAAAACCAAAGGATTTTTTCCCTTTACCGACCCCACTTTATTATTTTTATTAATATTATTATTATTATTATTTTTATTATTATTATTATTATTTTTTTATTATTATTAAATTTTTATTATTATTATTTTATTATTTTATTATTTTAAATATTTTTTGAGGGGGATGCTTTTTTAAAGAGGCTTTTTTTTTCGGGTATCAACTTTGGCCCGGGGCGAGCCATTTTGTGCTCAAATCGTTTTTTCAACGCGTCTGCAGCCACAGCAACACTTAAAAAACCCCAGAGCGGGACACGGGGACGGAGAAAACATTACTAACTAGTTCTACATGAGTACGGTGCGAGAATGTGGAGTAAAAAAACCTTTTTTATCGAGATCAACTTTGCGCCGAGCCAGGCAATCGTGCTCAAAGCTCTTTACAACGCGTCTACAACCAACAGCAACCACTCTAACGTGCAGAGCGGGACACGACAGAACCCAGAAAACACTATTTTAAAGGCCAGGTATTCGTTTTTCATCTGATTACTGGGAGAGAATGTGAGTAAAGAACCTTTTTATCGAGTACTCAACTATGCGCCGAGCGGGACAATATCCAGTAAACGTGCTCAAAGCGCTTTACACGGGTTCCCAGCTAACAGCAAAAACTTAACACGCGGAGCGAGACTTGACAGGACGGAAAAAAAAAAAAAAAAACCCCACTTGTAACGGCATGTACTCGTTTTCAAGGGATTTCAACTCAAGAATATAAAAATGGGTGTACAAATACCAAGGATTAATTCCCTTGACCCACTACTTTCTATTATTTATTTTTATTATTATTTTTATTATTTTTATTATATTATTTTAAATTTTTATTATTATTATTATTATTATTATATCATTTAATCATTATCATTATCATTATCATTTTTATTATTATTATTATTATTATTATTAATTATTATTTTTATTATTATTATTATTTTATTTTATTTTTTTATTTTTTATTATTATTTTTTTTG
>NW_027628931.1:0-3059 GCF_034508935.2 Berghia stephanieae | reverse complement strand
CTCTTTCTCTTTCTCTTTCTTCTTCAGTCTTTTCTTTTTTTTCTTTTCTCTTCTTTTTTTCTCTTCCTTCTTTTTTTTCTTTTTCCTTCTTCTTCTTCTCTTTTTTCTTTTCTTTTTTTCTTTCTTTTCTTTCTTTTTCTCTTTCTTTTCTTTTTCTTTTCTCTCTTTCTTTTTCTCTCTTTTTTTCTTTTATTTTCATCTTTTTTTCTTCTTCTTTTCTTTCTCTTTCTCTTTTTTCTTCTCTTTTTTTTTCTTTTTTTCTTCTTTTTTTTTTTCTTTCTTCTCTTTTTCTCTTTTCTTCTTCTTTTTCTTCTCTTTTCTTTCTTCTTCTTCTTTTTCTTCTATTTTTTCTCTTTCTTTTCTTTCTTTTTCTTTTCTTTTCTTTTCATCTTTCTTCTTTTTTTCTTTTTTTCTTCTTTCTTTTCTTTCTTTTTCTCTTTTCTCTCTTTTTTCTTTTCTTTCTTTCTTTTTTCTCTTTCTTTTTCTTCTTTTTTCTTCTTTCTTTCTTTTTCTCTCTTCTTTCTTCTTTCTCTTTTTTCTCTTCTTTTCTTTTTCTCTTTTCTCTTTCTTTTTTCTTTCTTCTTTCTTTTTCTCTTCTTCTCTTCTCTTTCTCTTTTTTTTCTTTTCTCTTTTTCTTCTTTCTTCTTTCTTTTCTTTTTCATTTTTCTTTCTTTTTCTCTTTCATTTTTCTTCTCTTCTTCTTTTCTTTTTCTCTTTTTCTTTCTTCTTTTTTTCTTCTTTTCTTTTCTTCTCTTTCTTTTCTCTTTCTCTTTTCTTTCTTTTTTTTCTTTTTTCTTTTCTTTCTTTTTCTTTTCTTTTTCTTTTTTTCTTTCTTTTTTTTTTCTTCTTTCTTTTTTTTTTTTTCTTCTTTTTTCTTCTTTCTTTTTCTTTTCTTTTTTTTTCTTTTCTTTCTTTCATTCTTTCTCTTCTTTTTTTTCTTTTCTTTTCTTTTTCTCATTTTTCTTTTCTTCTTTCTTTTTCTTTTTTTTCTTTTTTCTTTTTCTTTTCTTCTTTCTTTTTCTTCTTCTTCTTCTTTCTCTTTTCTTCTTTCTTCTCTTTTCTTTTTCTTTTTTTTTCTTTTTTTTTTTCTTTTCTCTTTTCTTTTTTTTCTCTTTTCTTTTTCGTTTCTTTTTTTCTTTCTTTTTCTTCTCTTTTCTCTTCTCTTTTTCTTTTCTTTCTTTTTTTCTTTCTTCTTTCTTCTTTTTTTTTTCTTCTTCATCTTTTTCTCTTTCTTTCTTTCTTTTTTTCTTTTTTTCTTTTTCTTTTTTTTCTTCTTTCTTTTTTTTCTTTTTTTTTTCTTTCTCTTTTCTTCTCTTCTTTTTTTTTTTTTTTCTCTTTTCATTTTTTTTTCTCTCCTTTATTCTTTTTTCTTTTTTTTCTTTTTCTTTCTTCTTTTCTTCTTTTCTTCTTTTTTTTTTTTCTTTTTCTTTTTTTCTTTTCTTTTTTCTTTTTTTCTCTTTTTCTTTCTTTTTTTTTTTCTTCTCTTCTTTCTTTTCTTTTTTTTTTTTTCTTTTCTTTTCTTTTTCTTTTCTCTCTTTTTTTTTTTCAGTTCTTCTTTCTCTTTTTCGTTTCTTTTTCTTTCTTCTCATTCTTTTTTTTCTCTCTTTTCTTTTCTCTTTTTTTCTCTTCTTCGTCTTTCTTTTCTTTTTTCTCTTCTTTTTTCTTTTCTTTCTTTTTTCTTCTTTTTTCTTTCTCTTTTTCTTTTTTTTTTTTTTTCTTTTTTCTTCTTTTTTTTTTTCTTCTCTTTTTTCTCTCTTTTCTTTTCTTCTTTCTTTCTTTTTCTTCTTCATTCTTTCTTCTTTTCTTTTTTTCTTTTTTTCTTTTTTCTTTTTTTTTTTTTCTTTCTTTCTCTTCTTCTTTTTCTTCTTCTTTCTTTTTCTTTTCTTTTTTTTTTCTTTTTTCTCTTTCTTTTCTTCTTTTTTCTTTCTTTTCAGTTTTTCTTTCTCTTTCTTTTCTTTTCTTTTTTCTTCTTGTCTTTTCTTTTCTTTCTTCTTTCTTTTTCTTTTTTCTCTTTTTTTTTCTCTTTTTTTCTTTTTTTTCCTTTTCTTTCTTCTTTTTCTTTCTTTTTCTTTTCTTTCTTTTTTCTTCTTTCTTTCTTTCTTTTCTTTTTTCTCTTTTTCTCTTTTCTTTTTTCTTCTTTTCTTTCTTTTTCTTTTTCTTCTCTTTTTTTTTTTCTTTCTTCTTTTCTTCTTTTTTTTCTTTTTTCTTTCTTTTTTTTTTTTCTTTTCTTTTCACTTTTTTCCAGTTTTTTCTTTTTTTTTTTTTCTTTTTCTTTCTTCTTTCTTTTTTCTTCTCTATTTTTCTTTTTCTTTTCTTTTTTCTTCTTTTTCCTTTCTTTTTTTCTTCTTCTTCTTTTCTTCTTTTTTTCTTTTTTTTCTTTTCTCTTCTTTTCTTCTTTCTTTTTCTTTTTCTTTTCTTTCTTTTTTTTTCTCTTTTTTTTCTTTCTTTTCTTTTCTTTCTTTTCTTTTTTTTCTTTTCTTTTTTTTTTCTTTTTTTCTTTTTTTTTCTCTTTTTTTTTTTTTTTCTTTCTTTTTCTTTTTTTCTTTCTCTTTTTTCTTCTTTTTTTCTTTTTTTTTTTTTCTCTTCTTCTTCAGTTTTTTTCTTTTTCTTTTCTTTTTTTTTTCTTTTTCTTTTTTTTTCTCTTTTTTTTCTTTTTTCTTTTTTTTTTCTCTTTTTTCTTTCTTTTTCTTTCTTTTCATTTCTTTTTCTTTTTCTTTCTTCTTTTCTTTTTTTCTTTCTTTTTTTCTTTTTCCCTTCTTTTTTTTTTTTTTTTCTTTCTTCTCTTCTTTCTTTTTCTTTCTTTTTTTTTATTTTTTTCTTTTCTTTTTTCTTTTTTTTTTCTCTTTTTTTCTTTTTTTTTCTTCTTTTCTTCTTTCTTCTTCTTTCTTTTTTTCTTTCTTCTTTCTTTTTTCTCTTTCTTCTTCTTTCTTCTTCTTCTTCTTTTTTCTTTTCTTCTTTTTCCTTCTTCTCTTTTCTTCTTTCTTCCTCTCTTTCTTTCTTTTTTTCTTTTTTTCTTTTTCTTTCTTCTTTCTTTCTTTTTCTCTCTTTTCTTCTCTTTT
>NW_027628930.1:0-3060 GCF_034508935.2 Berghia stephanieae | reverse complement strand
TTTTTAAAATTTGGGTAGGTTTTGTAAATTTTTCCTTCAATATTAGACTTTTTCCCTTTTTATAGCCTTCCCTCGAATTAATTTCAAATTGGGAATTTCTTTTGGGTTCTACTTTCCCTGTCACGTCCCCATTTTTTATAAAAGCTGATAGGTCAAATTTTCCCACTCATTTCTCTCCCACAATCTTGCCGAGGGCCATCGCCATTCCTTTATATACTGAAGATTTTTATTTTTTGGGTTTTTTAAAAATTTTATATCTACACCTTAAAAGACGCCGGAGCTTTTAACTTTGATTGTATAACTTAAAGGATAAAACCCGGCCCCGAAAAAGAAACAAAACCCTTTTACCAATTCCGGGAAGTGGAATTTTACGAGCCGACCTGTTATCAGAGGAATAGATCATCCAAGCCCATCAACGCCGGGAAACAAAAACTTAGAACCTGACATTTTAATCAAAATTACAAAAATTTTCATATCTCTTTTGTAACTGCCACGATCACTGTTATCTCTTTAATTAAATTTCATCATTATTTTTATTTCATTGTAAACAAATCGTTAATTGTTTTTCATTTATAGTAACATAGTAAATTCTGGGGCCTCATTCTACATATATCTTTATGCATAGTCGAGTAGTCTCTTTACTCACTTGAGACCATGACAATTTTGGAGGGGACACATATAAAGAATTGAATTTATTTAGTTACATATATCTATTTCATCTAACTTTAAAGTTTAAATTGTAAAACTCTTAATTGCCCCACTTGATCATATTTTAATTGAACTCCCTATTTACAGGATAATTTTTTTTTTCTTTTTCATTTCTTCATTTAAATGGAATAGCAATTTATCCATTCATTCTTTCATTCAAATTGAATAGCATTTTATTGATTCATTCCTCATTCATTTATTCATTTATAAATTATTCATTCATTCATTGTTCATTCATTTATTTATTCATTCATTCATTCTCCATTCATTCGTTTATTCACTCATTTATCCAATCATTCATACATTTATTCCTCCCTTCATTCTTTCATTCATACATTATCCATTCATTCATTCATCTATTCACTCAGTTTTTCATTCATTCATTCTTTCCTTGTCCACTTTGTTATTATATCACTCATTTCATTTTGTTGTTTGCCTCATTCATGAATTGTTTTCATATGTTTACATTCCATAACGATTCATCACCTATCATCCAATCACTCAGTGTGTGAACACATTTTGTAACTATTGTAAATCTTTCGATATTTTATTGTTTTGTATTCAGACATCACTGTTAAACACTCTTCAATGCCTAATTACAATTGTTGAACAACCATTGAACAAGAGAAGAGGTCCAGCCACGAACTGAGTTGGTAAATATATCCTTCATTATTCTCTTTTACATGAGTTGGGCACACATAGTAACTATAGACATCGTGATTTGTTTTGCATAGTGATTTTTTTAAATGCATTTTTGGCATATTACTGTTACCGAAACCACTTATATATTATGTTCTGAAAAGTGAGTCTTTAAAAACAAATAAAAAATAAAAGGAGTCTACTAGCCGTCGTGTTATATTTAGTGATAGATAACTTGGGATTATTTTGGCATCCTATTATTGTTATCACACTCTAGTATATTAGCGTCATTGCGAATAATTGTACACAAACTAACGACGAGTCACACACATTGGTGATACATTTTTCGTAGTAACATAGTTTAGAGTACACGCGATTGACACATTGTTATTGACCAAGTCATAATAACTCCGCATTGTATTGACACATTGCTTTATAAGATAATAACGATAAAAGGCATCAAATTCAACATACATAATAAGTTGAAATAAAGAGAAGATTTCTAAAAATAGAACAGTTCATTCCAGTAAGTGTAAATAAATAAACAGTCAGTAACAGTATCCTGTCCAATATAATATATATAAAATATCGTAACTAATTTATTGCAAACATGGAAGCATATAAAAGATACTTAAGTCTCGCAAAGGACTTAGAAATACCCCAGGAAAGAATATTTTCATGGTGCGAAGAGAAAGTAAAAGAAGAAAAAAATGAAGAAAGAATTCGTAGAGAAAAAATGAAGAAAGAATTCGTAAAAGAAAAAAGAAAACGAAGAAAGAATCGAGAGAAGAAAATGAAGAAAGAATACGTAGAGAAGAACGAGAAGAAAGAGTCCAAAAAGGGAACTAAAAAGACAAATAGCTTTAGCAGAAGAAGAAACCAAAAGGACCCAAATGATGCTGGAAATTGAAAAAAACAAAAACCGGTCATGAAAGAAAACATAATAATAGTGATGAATTTTTCGTGAAACTTCCACGCATGCCAACATACGATGAACGCTCAGACTGTCTAGAATCCTTCTTACACCGATTCGAAGTTCAGGCTAAAGGTTATCGTTGGCCAGAAAGCAAATGGGCCACAGCCTTGATTAACTGCTTATCTGGAGAACCGCTAAAAGTTTTTTATACCTTAACAACTGAAGATGCAGATGACTATGGTAAAATTAAAGACGCTCTACTAAAAAGATTTAGATTAACGGAAGATTGTTACCAGGAAAGGTTTCACACTGCAAAACCGAAAATGGAAAGCTTTAATCATTTGTGAAAACCCAATTACTCAATTTCTAAATCGGTGGTTTAGTTGGCAAACGTAAAACAAGACGATTTTTCAGGCCTTTTACACTCACGCTGAAGAATCAATTATCAAGCTTGCAACCAGATTTAGTCGCTTCTTTAAAAGAGAAAGCCCAAAAACTTGGAAAATTAAAAATCTACGCAGAAAACTTTAAAGCCCATCCATTGACACCCCCTTGCAGAACATTGAAGGAACCAACCCTGCCGTGTCAAATCCCGGTAACCTAAAGTTCAGTACTCAAATAGAAAGAGCCGATCAATCACTCGGAACACGCAGTGAAAAAAGAGAATGTAACAAACCATGGGAAAAACAGTTCAAAAAAGACCATAGCCGACCTATCAAAAAAAAAAAAAAATAGCCTGAAAAATATGGGATAAAAAAACCAAAAAACTTAATTAAAGCAAATTGTGGAATGAAAGG
>NW_027628929.1:0-3062 GCF_034508935.2 Berghia stephanieae | reverse complement strand
AAAATAAAACAACTAAAAAAATAATAATAATAATAAATAATAATAATAATAATAATAATAATAATAATAATAATATAATATAATAATAAGTGCGAGAGATGTCCATCGTGAATGAGAAGAGTTAGATTATATCCAAGCCTTGTTACCAAAAAAAAATAAATAAATGTTATTTCGTTTGAAATGGTAAAATGTTTTTGTAACTTTTGGCAAAAACTTACAGACATTCTTCTTTAAAACCTTCATGGGTAGGCAGGTACGCTCCAATACATGCTGGACCGACGTTCCCAAAGCAACTCTCACAATGTCAAAGTAACTGAAAAGAAAAAAAAATAGATATTATATCTAATTACTGCTACTACTACAACGACCACTACCACCACCACTACTACTACTACTACTACTACTACCACTACTACTACTACTACTACTACTACTACTACTACTACTACTACTACTACTACTACTGCGGCTATGTGGTCTAGTGGATTACATCGTTTCTGATCGGATGGTTCAAGTTTCGTGAGATCCTTGGAAAAGGCTCTTAACTCACATTCTCTCACCTTACTCAGGTGTAAAACGAGCACATAATTTAACAACCCTTCTTCACCAACGACTTGCACACCACATGGTCTCATTAGTAAAAAAAATCACTAGCTCCGCCCCTAAAAAGCAATCCCTTTGGCATGACAATGAACTGAATTATGCTAATGATCTTAATTCTCATTACTAAATATTTGATTGTTTCAATTTCTCAAATGAAGCAAAGGCCTTGAATATCGTTACTACAAATAGTAGCCCATAAAAACTTGTTTACAATTGTTGAACATGAAGTCATTGTTTCTTTTATGAAATTAAATGTCAACAAATCATGGGGGGCGCCAGATAAGCTTAGTGGGTAAAATGTTTAAAAACTTGTTTTAACCAACTGGCTTATGCTTTTTTCATATATTTTTAACACGTCACTCTCTTTTTATGTATACCTGATTTGTGGAAGACCTCTGAAATTATTCCTGTTCCTAGAAAAGAATATTAATTGTTAAAATGACCTTAGACCAGTGGCGTTAACACCTCAATAGTTATTTAAGTGTTTGAGAGGGTTGTTTTACGATTTCTTTTAAATGAAGTAATGGATAAGCTAGATTCACGCCAGTTTGCCTTTAAATGAGATAGAAGCGTAAAGGATGCCTGTGTTGTATTTGTAAATAATATCCTAAAACCCCTTGAAAAAAAAAAAAGTTCATATTATACGCATGGCTCCTCTTTATTGACTTTCTTCTGCATTCAATACAATTCAAACACATCTTATAAGCAAACAAAAATATTCAGGGAGCGATCAAATGGTCAGATAGAAAAAAAAAAGAAAAAAGAAAAAAAAAAAAATTATAAAAAAAGAAAAACAATTTTAAGAATTTTATCAAAGGGATGTTACTACTGAAAATATTTTTTTATTGACCCCGATTGCATTTATACGTTTTAGCAATAGAAAAAAAAAGGAGAGAGAGAGAGAGGAGAGAGAGGAGGAGAGAGAGGGGAGAGAGGGAGAGAGTGAGGGGAGATGGAGAGAGGAGAGAGAGAGAGAGAGAGAGAGTGGGGGGAATAATGTATGATAATTAATGATGATGATGGATTGATGATGATGATGATGATTTGATGATGATGATGATGATGATGATGATGATGATAATATAATAATAATAATAATAATAATTATTATTATTATTATTATTTGAAAAAAACAAACAGAACAGGACAAATAATTAGAGAAAAATTTATTCCGAATTAAATTAACGATTATCGGAGAAATAAAAAAATATAAAACTACTTAAAAAGACTCCTTCTCGGAAAAAAAATTGAAATCATATGAACATCATTTGGGAAGAAAAAAAGGGGGAAAAAAAATTATAAAAGGGAGGGAGCGAGCGGATTCGAACAAGTGCAGCTACAAGGACCCCAAAGGAAAGGTGGTCTAACAACCTGAGCTATCTACACCGATTTGCCGATTAGCAAGTTTTTTTGCTGGTTGAAAAAAAAAAAAAGGCGGGAATTTTTTCGCGGCGGGGTGGGGTTTGAACCTGCGACTTTTGGTACGACAACCCCCGCCTGCAGGTGAAAAGCGTGGCTCTACCGTGTGAGCTATCCACGAACACAAAAATATTCGTTTCAAACCCCAAAGTCATTACTAATCCCCTCTCTCACCCACTTCTTGAGACCGCCGATTCGTTGACACCACCATCGCGAATAATTTTGACCAGCAGTTAAGTTTAAATAGCCAATATTCTCAACACAAACATATAACATAGAAACCGATTGAGACATTGAGAAATGCTCCGGGTATGGGTAAATTTTTTAATTCAGAAAGTGAGTGGAGCAGGCACTTATGTTGGTAACAACAAGATAGAAGTAAATAGAAAAGTGCAGAAGAAAATGAGAAAAACCGGTTCAAAAAAAAAAAATTTTACTCCCCCGGTTTTTTTTTTGGTTTTTTTGGGGGAACCCCCAAAAAAATTTCCCCCCGGGATCTCAAGAATTTTTGGGGGGGTTTGAAAGGGAAAAAAAGAGGGGTTAAAAAAGGGGGCCCTTTTTTGGGTTTGAAACGAATTTTTTTGTTGTGGTACCCAAACGGGAGCCACGCTCTCACCCCCCAGGCGGAGTTGTTACCAATAAGGTCGAGGTTCAAACCCCACCCCCGCCCGAAAAAAAAATTTTTTTCTTTTTGTCTTTGGCACTTTTTTTTCATTTTTCATTCTTTTGTTACCAACATAAGTGCCGCTCCACTCACTTTTTTTGGTGCCCAAAATTAAAATACAAAAACCGGGAAAAACAAAGGCCCCGTAAAAACCTCGCCCAATAACATTATGAATACATAAGAAAAACACTGTCAACTTTTTTCCCAACAGAATTAGACCGAAAATAAAAAAAATCCCTATAAAATACCCAAAGGGGTTTTCGCAAGACCGAAGCAATGGGGCTTGTATGGACACATAAAGGGTTTTGGCAGCAAAGGCACTCAAAGAAAACTATCCATAACAAAACCGGAATGGGTGTCCGCCCTTTGATACGAT
>NW_027628928.1:0-3062 GCF_034508935.2 Berghia stephanieae | reverse complement strand
AAGCCCCCCCCCCGCCCCCCCACCAGCCCCAGACCCCACCCCCCCAAACCCCCCAGCCAGCCCCGCCCAGACCCAGCCCCCCCGCCCAACCCACAGCCCCCAGAAAAGCCAGCCCCCAGACAGCCCCCCAGCCCCCAGCAGCCAGACAGCCCCCAGCCCCCAGCCCTAGAGGCAGCCCCCCGGGCCACCCCCAGAAACCCCCCCCCCCAGCCCCCAGACCCCAGCCCCCCAGCCCCAGCCCCCCCCCCAGCACCCCCAGACCCCCAGCAGCCCCCACCAGACCCCAGCCCCCCCCCAGACCAGCCCACCCAGACCAAGCCCCCCCCCCCAAAAAATTTCCCCCCCCCCACCCCCAACAGCAGCCAAGGGGGGGGGGGCCCCCCAGCCCCCCCCCCCAGAAACCAGCCCAAAACCCCAGCCCAAGCAGTTCCCCGCCCAAAACCCCAGCCCCCACAAGCCCCCAGCCACCCCCCCCCCAGACACCCCCCAGCCCCCCCCACGCCCCCCCCCGATCAGCCCGGGCCCGGGCACCCCCCCAGAAAGAGCCCCCCCCCACCCCAGCCCCCCCAGCCAGCCCCCCAACCCAGACCCCCCCCCCCCATGGACCCCCCCCGCCCACCCCCCCCCCCCAGAACCCCCCAGCCCCCCCCCCAGGAGATCCCCCCCACCCCGAACCAGCCCAGCCCGCCCAGCCCCCCCCAGCAGCAGCCCCCACCCCAAGCCAACCAGACCCAAAACCCCCGGCCCCCCCACCCCAGAAAAAGCCAGCCCCCCCGAGCAGCCCCCCCCAGGCCCCCGCCCACCCCCCCCCCAGCAGCAGAGCCCACCCGCCCCCCCCCCCCGAAGATCCCCCAACCCCCCGGGAAAGCAAAAAAGGGGGGAAACAGCGGGGGCCCCCAAACCAGCCCCCCCCCCCAGCCCACCCCCCCCCAGCAGGCCCAGCCCCCGGGCCCCCCAGACCCCCCCCCCAGCAGCCCCCACCCCCCAGCAGCCCCAGCCACCCTAGACCCCCCCCAGCCCCAGAAGTAAAACCCCCCCCAGAAGTCCAGCCCCAGCCAGCCCCCCCCCCAGACCCCAGCAACCCCAAAACCCACCCCACCCCAAGAAAGCCCCCCGGGGCCGCCGCCCCCAGACCAGCCAGCCCCAGCCCCAGCCCCACCCCCGCCCCGCCCAAGCCCGCAGCCCCAGACCCCCAGCACCCCAGATCCCGGCAGCCCAGACCCAGGCCCCAGACAGCGGGCCCCAACAGCCCCCCCCAAAACCCCTCCCCCCCCCCAGAGACCCCCCCCCCAGCCCCCCACCCACCCCCAGCCCCACAGCCCAGCCAGCCCCAGCACCCCGCCCCCCCCCACCCCCCAGCCAGCCCCCAGCAGCCCAGAAGCCCCACCCAGACCCCAACCCCCAGCCCCAGCCCCGGGCCCCCAGCCCAAAACCCAGACCAGAGCCCCCAAAACCCCAGCGCCCAGACCCCCACACCCCCACCGCCCGGGAACCCCCCCCACCCCAGCCACACAGCCCCCCCCCCAGTAGCCCCAGCGGGCCCCAGCCCCCAGCCGCAGCAGTCCCCCCCCAGCCCCAGCCCAGCAGCAGCCCCGCCAGCACCCCGCCCCCCCAGAACCCAGCCAGAAGCCCAGAACCCCCCAGCCCCCCCCCCCAGCCAGACAGACAGCCCCCCCCCAGCAGCCCAGCAGCCCCCCCCCCCCCCCCCCGACCACCCCGCCCCCCCCCCCCCCAAAACCCCCAGCCCCCCCACCCCCCCCAGCAGCCCCCCACCCCCCCAAACCCCCCCAGACCAGCAAGAAGCCCCCAAAGCCAAGGCAGAAAGCCCCCCCCCCCCCGGGCCCCCCCGGGAAAGAAGCAGCCCCCCCCCCCAGCCCCCCCCCAAACCCCCAAAAGCCCCCAGCCCCAGCCCCCACCCCCCCCCCCCAGCACCCAGAGACCAGGCCCCAGCCCCCCCAGAAGCCCCCAGAGCCCACCCCCAGCAGCCCAGAGACCCCCGCAGCAGCCCCAGCCCAGCCCCCCCCCGCCCAGAAGACCGATCCACACCCAGAAGCCCCCCCCCAGACAGCCCAGCCCCCAGACCAAAGAGCCCAGCCAACCAGGGCCCCAGCCCCCAGCCCCCCCAGACCCCCAGCCCCCAGCCAGCAGCCCGGCCAGACCCCCCAGCCAGGCCCCCCAGCCCAGCCAGCCCCCCCCGGACCAAGCAGCCCCCCCAGAACCCCAGCCCCCCCCCGGGCCCCAGACCCCCCCCCCAAAGAACCACCCCCAGCCAGCAGACCCCCCCCCCCGCCCCCGCCCCCCAGCCACCCAGCAGTCCAGCCCCCCAGCCAGCCACCAAACCCCACCCCACCCCCCCCCGGGCCCCCCCCGGGGCCCCAGCCCCCCCCAGCCCCCCCCCCCAGATCCCCCCACCCCCCCCAGCCCCCCCAGACCCCCCGGCACCAGCCCCCCAAGCCCCCCCCCCCAGACCCAGAACCCCCCCCCCCCAGCCCCCCCAGCCCCCCAGCCCAGCCAGCCCCCAGACCCCAACCCCCCAGACCCACAGCCCCCCCCCCAGATCCCAGGCAGCCCCCCCAGCCAGCCCAGCAGACCCCGCAGACCCCCCCCCAGATCCCCCCCCCAGCCCCCCCCAGAACAGCCCCCCCAGCCCCCGACCCCCCCACCCCCCCCCCCACAAACCCCAACCCAGCCACCAGACCCCCCAGCAGCAGCCCCCCCCCCCCCAGCCAGACCCACCCCCACGCCAGCGCAGCCCCCGCGCCAGCAGCCCAGCAGAGCGCCCCCCAGCCAAGAAGCCCCCCCCCCGGGCCCCCCAGCCCCAGCCCCACCCACCCCCCCCCCACGGAATAAAAACCCCACCACCAGCCGGGACCCCAGCCCCCCCCAGAGCAGCAGCCAGCAGCACCCCCAGACAGCCCCCCACCCCCGGCCCACCCCCACCAGCCCCCCCCCCGGGGAACCCCCCCCCCACCCCAGCCCCCAGACCCCCCCCCCCCCAGATCCCAGACCCCCCAGCCACCCCCAGCAGACCCCCAGAAACCCCCCCCCCACCCCCCCCCACA
>NW_027628927.1:0-3060 GCF_034508935.2 Berghia stephanieae | reverse complement strand
GGAACTGTCTAATCTTTGCTCTTCGGCCCCCAGTCAGTGAAAATGTTCCGCAGTTCTATATAAGCATGTTTTTACAAGGGTTGTGTAAAATTTGATTTTAGTATTTAATTCTATTTTATCTTTTCTAATCCTTATGAGTAATTTATTCAATGACCCGCGAAAAAACTGTTTCTTTCTCTACTCTCCTTATCTCCTTTCGATGCCCTACGTTTTTGTGGTTCCATCCATCTTTTTCCTTGACAATAATTTTACTCTGTTTTGTCACTATTTACGTACAGTTGGGATTTTGTAAGGCTTTTGGAGTCATTTACTTTGATTGTTTGGCCCAATAAAGCGATGTGTCGCATTGCAATTTCCATGGGGAGTTCGTTTTCAAAAGTAATTGGGCCGAAGGTACAGATTTACGCCAACTTTTAAAGCATTTTTGGGTAAATGACAAAAAAAACAGGGCTTAGGTTCTCCTTGTGGTGTACCATGTTCCTGGGAATGATTTTTTATCTGAGGCACCGATTATTTTGGGGTGGTTATCCGGGTTTTCATTTAAAAGGGAAATTGATCAATCTAACTTCTCTTCCAAAAAATTTCCCTTTTCCAAATTTTTAGAAACGATTGGCTATTGTTATCGAAGGCGGAGACATATCTATTCCGTTATAACATTTCTACTTTTTCTGACAGGGTTTTGGCGCAAGCCATTTATGGGCCCAAACTACATTGCAGTATTCTCTCCGTCCTGAATCCGCTTTGACTATGTGAAAAAACAATTTTAACAACGATTTAATTCTTTCACTGTGGTCGGGGAGAGCGTTTTTATTTGTTTTAAGAAGAGTAATTGGTCTCTATTCTTTGGGGGCTTTTGGTTTTCCGGGCTTTTGGATTTATATCAGCTCCCTTTATTAATATCTGGTTCTGGTGATGTTCAAGCTGATCAAAAATGTTGCTATGTGTTATTAAAAGGGTGGTCCTATTTTAGAAGTTCAGCGCATACTCCATTTTTTCCTGTGTTGTTGTTGTAAATAGGTTTAAATAGTGGTGGGGATCCCCCCTCAAATGAGCGAGAAGGCTTTTGGTGCTTAAATTTTTTGTTTTATGGTTTTAAAAAAGACATGTGAAATGTCATTGGGGTTTTAATAGAAATTTTTCACGAGTGTCCTCTATCTTTGGGTTTTCAAATGGTCTTTGGTTTATTAGTTCACGCTTTATACATTGCTTGTCTTTGTTGCATTTATTAATAGTATCAACTTTTTTGTCCAACTTTTCATTTCAAAGAAAATTACTCTTGTCAATGCGGTGTAATATTTTGTTTCGTTAAATTTTTTGGTTTCTGTCTTTCACATTCCTTTTTTTTAGTTTTGTTTTCTTTTTCGCAAATTTTTTGTCAGTTAGATAATTGAGCTATGATGGTTCATACGTAGGGCCCTTTGTCGTTTGGTTGTAGTGTCCCGGCGCTTTGAATTGAGTATTTATTATTGAACTTCAGACCCGTGCCATGCTTCGTTTGGTGTGTTGTTGTTGTTCTTTAAAGTCCAGTTCAGTAGTGAGTTGTCGCTGGTTTTGTTTACATCGTGAGTTTTTGAAAATATTTGTAATATTTTTTTGGTTCATAAATGTTGTGTTGTTTTCTTGATTGGGTTTTTGCCCTTCAATAACAAAGTTTGTTTTAATTGTCTATGTATTTTGTTTCAAAGTGCCCGGTATGATCTCGCATTTTATGAAATTTTTTTTGCTTTGTTTCACAGTTAAAATCAATTTTTTGTAAAGGTATAACTGCTCCCGTTTCTTTATTTTTCTCTGTCCTACCCAGTGTTTGGTGTCGAGAAGCTGATTAAATGCGTGTTTTTGACAAATTAAATGTTTGTTTCGCAAGAAACCCCCCGTCTTTTTCCGTTATAATTTCGTATACCCCTTGAAAAAGACCCCGGCAAATTTTCCCCCCCTTTCCCCTTTGAACTTTAGCTTGACATTAGTATTTTGCAGTGTTTTATTTTAGTTAGAATAGTTTGTGGATTTCTGTAAAAATTTTTTTTTTGGAAATTTTTTTTTTGCCTCCCAAAGGGACTTTTCATACCCACCTTCAATTTAGAACTGGACAGTGGGGGGACGATGTGATCGCTGGTCTCTGAGGCTGCCTGACATTTCCGGCGGGTATCATTTTTTTCCCAATTTCCCACTGCACAAATATTTGATGCTTTCTGCCATGTCCAGTTAAGAGGCTTTAACCCAGTATTTCCTGCTTATGGAATCGGACACTCTTTTTAGTTGGATCTTTTATGATGTTTCCTCCCTTTTGGGTGTTTCCCTGTTCCACATTTCTCTTCAGTTTTCCTTCACACTGAAGTCTGCCATTTTTGTTTGGTGAAAAGGTTTTCTCGATTTGAGTTTTGTTGTTAAGGTGCCCCCTTTTATTTTGCTTTTATGGGGTGTTTTTGGGCTTCGTCAATTCTTGCATGCATTTTTTGTTTAGGTCTTTCGTCTAAGACGGGTGGTAAATGCCCCTCAGGGGGGAGGGGGCCACTGATTGGAGTTGATTTGAGACACCTTTTATAGTTCTCATTGATTCTTTTAATGGGGTGCCAATGCCGTTTACACGGGGGCTGCCATCCAAACGGGTGCACAGTATTCTCCCACACTATAGCACAATGCCAAAGCAGACGTTCCAGTACCTGTGGGAGGCCCCCAGGGGGCACTTGCGAGTTTTCTCACCGGGCTGTTTTTTTTGCGATTTTTTTTGGGTTCCCTCAAGTTTTGCGAAAATTTTATTTGTCTGTTCAACAAATCCAAGGTTTTGGATTGGAGTCGGGGTAGTTTGGGTTCCGGCTGTGATTTGCAGTTCTTTTTTTGCCTCTCTATTATTTAAGTGGACGTTTCTGGGTATTGATTTGGTGTTATTCATTTTAATTTCCACCTATCCAAATGTTGTTTTTAGGCGGGTGGGGTCTTTGCTTAGAACTGCTTTAATCTCTTTCCAGTTTTTTGATTTATAGGCTCAGGCCCTGCATCAGCGATCCAAAGTTTTAGTGCTTTGGGATTTTGGCATGTCGGAGATATAAACATTGAAGAAAA
>NW_027628926.1:0-3064 GCF_034508935.2 Berghia stephanieae | reverse complement strand
GGGTGGTTGGGTGGGGGTGGGGGGTGGGGGGTGTGGTGGGGGTGGGGGGTGGGTGGGTGGGGTGGGGGGGGTTGGGGGGGGGGGTGGTGGGGTGGGGGGGTGGTGGTGGGTGGGGGGTGGGTTTGGTGGTTGGGTGGGTGGGGGGTGGGTGGGGGGGGTTGGTGTTGGTGGGTGGGGGTGGGGGGGGTTGGGGTGGGGGTGGGGTGGGGGGTGTTGGGTGGGGTGGGGGGTGGTGGGGTGGGTGGGTGTGGGTGGTTGGGGGGGTTTGGTGGGGGGGGGTGGGGGGGGGGTGGGGGGTTGGGGTGGGGTGGTTGGGTGGGGGTGTGGTGGGGGGGTGGTGGGGTGGGGTTGGGTGGGGGGGGTGGGGGGGTGGTTGGGGGGGGGGGGGGGGGGTGGGTGGGGGTTGGGGTGGGTGGGGGGGGGGGGGGGGTGGGGGTGTGGTTGGGGGGGGTGGGGGTGGTGGGTGGGTGGGGGTGTGGGTGTGTGTGGTTGGGTGGGGGGGGGGTGGGTGGGGGGTGGGTGGGGTGGGGTGTGGGGGTGGGGGTGGGGGGTTGGGGGGTGGTGGGGGGGGTGGTGGGGTGGGGGTGGGGTGGGGTGGGGTTGGGGGTGGTTGGGGGGGGTGGGGGTGGGTGGGTGGGTGGGGGTGGTGGTGGGGTGTGGGGGGTGGGGGGGTGGGGGTGGGTGTGGGGTGGTGGGGGTGTGGTGGGTTGGGGGGTGTGTGGGGTGGGGGTGGGGTGGGGGGTGTGGGTGGGGTTGGTGGGTGGGGTGTGGGGGTGGTGGTGGTGGGTGGTGGGGTGGGGGGTGTGGGGGTGTGGTGGTGTGGTGGGTGTGGGGGGTGGTGGGGGGGTGGGTGGGGTGGGGGGGGGTGGGGTGGGTGGGTGGGGGGGGTGGGGGGGTGGGGGTGTGGGGGGGGGGTGGGGGGGTGGTGGGTGGGTGGGTGGGTGGGGGTGGGGGGGGGTGGTGGGGTGGGGTGGGGTGGGGTGGTGGGGGTGGGGTGTGGGGGGGTGGTGGTGGGGGGGTGTTGGGTGGGGGTGGGGTGTGGGTGGGGTGTGGGGGTGGGGGGGGTGGGGGGTGGGGTGGGGGGGGGTGGGTGGGTGGGGTGGGGGTGGGTGGGGGGGGGGGGGGTGTGTGGGTGGGGTGGTGGGGTGGGGGGGGTGGGGGTGGGGGGGGGGGGGGGGTGTGGGGGGTGGGGGGGTGGGGTGGGGGTGGTGGGTGGTGGGGGGGTGGGGGTGTGGGGGTGGGGGGGGTGTGGTGTGGTGGGGGTGGGGGGGTGGTGGTGGGGGGGGTGGGGGGGGGTGTGGGGGTGGGGGGGGTGGGGGGGGGTGGTGGGTGGGGGGGGGGGGTGGGGGTGGGTGGGGTGGGGTGGGGGGTGGGGGGTGGGGGGGGTGGGGGTTGGGGGTGGGTGGGTGGGGGTGGGGGTGTTGGGGTGGGTGGGGGGGTGGGGGGGGGTGGGGGGGGGTGGGGGTGGGTTGTGGGGGGTGGGGTGTGGGGTGGTGGGTGTGGGGGGGGGGGGGTGGGGTGGGGTGGGGGTGGGGGTGTGGGGGGGGGTTGTGTGGGGTGTGGTGGGGTGGGGGGGGTGTGGGGGTGTGTGGGGGGTGGGGGGTGGGGGGGGTGTGTGGGGGTGGGGTGGGGGTGGGTGTGGGGGGTGTGGGGGTGGGGGGGGGGGGGGGTGGGGGTGGGGGTGGGGGGGGTGGGGGGTTGTGGGGTGGTGGGGGGTGGGGTGGTGTGGGGGTGGGGGGGTTTGTGGGTGGGGGTGGGGTGGTTGGGGTGTGGTGGGTGGGTGTGTGGTGGTGGTGGGGGGGGGTTTGGTGGGGTGGGGGGTGTGTGGGTGGGGGTGGGGGGGGGGGGGTGGGGTGGTGGGTGGGGGGGGTGGGTGGTGGGGGGTGGGTGGGTGGGTGTGTGTGGGGGTGGGGGGTGGGTGGGGGGTGGTGGGGGGTGGGGGTGTGGTTGGGTGTTGGTGGGGGGGGTGGGGGGGTTGTGGGTGGGGGGTGGGGGTGGGGGGGGGGGGGGTGTGGGGGGTGGGGTGGGTGGTGGGGGGGGGGGTGGGGGGTGTGGGGTGGGGTGGGGTGTGGGGGGGGTGGGTGGGGGGGGGGGTGGGTGGGGGGGTGGGGGGGGGGGGTGTGGGGTGGGGTGGGTGGGTGGGGGGGGGGGGGGGGTGGGGTGGGGGGGGGGTTTGGGTGGTGGGGTGGGGGTGGGGGGGGTGGGGGGGGGGTGGGGGGGGGGGGGGGGGGGGGTGGGGGGGGGGTGGGGGTTGGGGGGGGGGTGGGTGTGGGGGGGGGGTGGGGGGGTGTGGGTGGGGTGGGGGGGGGGGTGGGGGGTGGGGGTGGGGTGGGGGGTGTGGGGGGGGGGTGGTGGGGTGGGGGGGGGGGTGGTGGGGGGGGGGGGGGTGGTGGGTGTGGGGGGGGGGGTGTGGGGTGGGGGGTGGGGGGGGTGTTGGGGGGGGTGGGGTTGGGGGGGGGGGGGGGGGGGGGGGGGGGGGGTGGGTGGGGGGTGGGGGGGGGGTGGGGGGGGGGGGGTGGGGGGGGGGGGTGGGGGTGGGGGGGGGGTGGGGGGGGTGGGGGGTTGGGGGGGGGGTGTGGGGGGGGGGGGTTGGGGGGGTGGGGGGGGTGGGGGGTTGGGGGGGTGGGGGGGGGTGGGGGTGGGGGGGGGGGGTTGTGGGGGGGGGGGGTGTGTGGTGGTGGGGGGGTTTGGGGTGGTGGGGGGTGGGTTTGGGGGGGTTTGTGGGGGGGGGGGGGGTTGTGGGGGTGTGGGTGGTTGGTGTGGTTGTGGGGGGGTGGGGTGGGGTGGGGGGGGGTGGTGTGTGGGTTGGGGGGGGGGGGTGTGGTGGGTGGGGGTGGGGTGGGGGGGGGGGGGGGGGGGTGGGGTGGGGTTGGGGGGGGTTGGTGGGGGGGGGTGGTGGGGGGGGGGGGGTGGGTTGGGTTTTGGGGGGGGTGTGGTGGGGGGTTGGGGGTTGGGGGGTGGGGGGGTGTGTTTGGGGGGTGGTGTGTGGTGGGGGGGGGGGGGTGGTGGGGGGGGGGGGGGGTGGGTGTGGGGTGTGGGGGGTTGGGGGGGTGGGGGGGTGGGG
>NW_027628925.1:0-3069 GCF_034508935.2 Berghia stephanieae | reverse complement strand
TGGAAGTTTATTTCTTAGCCAAGCGCATACTATCTATTGTCTAGTGTTAGTTTGTGTTTGTTTTTGTTGGAGTTATGTTCTGCCCAAGCCCGACACGACCGTAGCCATCGTTAACATAAGCCTGACCGTAGCCATCGTTAACTTGTATAGCCTGACACTGCCCCAAAAAACGACGTCAAAATGCCACCCTTTTGGCCACAAAAAAAAACAAATCGTGATTGTATTCAATAGTTCAACCAAGGGACCACTTGTTTCCATGAGCACACTAACGAAACTCACTTGGCGGTGCAAAACCAAATAATGACTTTAAATACCAGTCTTTTTGGGTTTCAGTGTCAGGCTATAACATAACGTGGCTACGGTTCTAGTGTCAGGCTCAATTTTAACGTGGCTACGCTGACACGACCAAAAAATGACGTCAAAATACACGTCTTTGGGCCACAAAAAAAAACAAACGTGATTGTATTCAATAGGTCAACCAAATAACCCACTTTGTTTCCTGAGCTCGACTAAAAAATCACGGGACGGTGAGTAAAGCTTAAAAAATGACGTCAAACATAAATCTTGGTGGGTCTTGTGTCAGCATTGTTAACGTGGCTACAATCTGTCTGCCCTCCCTGTCTGCTGTCTCTCTGCGTGTGGTATATTTTGGCATTAACAAATTTACTCTGAATGACTCCCTTGAGGTAAAGATTTAACATGAAAAAGATTTATTAAGCTAAAGTCCTTTTTATCTACCAAACCATAATCCTAAAATTGGGTGGAAGTTTTGGGGGGTAGATGGCTTTAATTTCAATTTGCCACCCCCGTTTCAAAACGGTTTTATATTAGTTTGAAACAGATCCAAAAAGAATTTTTAGCATGAAGTTTGGGTTAAAAATGATTGGAAAATAATACGAAATCTTATCTTTGGCAGCTGAGGAGGAGGAGCAGAGGAGGAGGAGGAGGAGGGGGGGGAGGAGGAGGGGGAAAGGAGGGGGGGAGGAGGGGAGGAGGAGGGGAGGAGGAGGAGGAGGAGGAGAAGGAGAAGGAGGAGGGGGAGCAGGGGGAGGAGGAGGAGGAGGAGGAGGAGCAGGAGAAGGAGGAGGAGGAGAAGGAGGGGAGGGGGAGGAGGGGGAGGAGGAGGGGGGGAGGGGAGGGAGGAGGGGGGGGGAAAGGAGGAGCAGGAAAAAGGAGGAGGAGGGGGAGGGGGAGCAGGGGGAAGGAGGAGGGGGAGGGGAGGAAAAGGGGGGAGGAGGAGGAGGAGGAAAAGGGGGGAGGAGGAGGGGGAGGAGGAAAAGGAAAAAGAAGTACTAAAACAACATCACAAAAAATCCGGGCCCCTTTTTTCCCTCATAGGGATTTTTTAAATAATGTGATTAAATGGCTGTCTTTTTGATTATTTTTAAACGAAAACGTTCTGGGCTGAAAAAAAGTAAAAAACGTGTTAAATTATCTATTATTAAATTTAAACTTCAGCAAAATTTTAGTCAAAACCCCCGGTCAAATGGGCCCAAAAAACTGACGGAAAGTCATTGTGCTATATTAAAAACAAAATTTTTTTTAATACAATAGTCTATATTTTAAATTTTAAAAGGGGATGATCTTTTTTTCATTTTTTCCCATGTTTCCGAGGCATTAAATCACTTTTTGCAAAAATGTGCTCAAAGTGACCCAAAAAAAGGGGAAAATTTTTTAACCCCAAAGCTTTTAAAAATTTCCCTAAAAAAAAAAGAAAAAACAAAAATTGGTCATTTTGTTCAGCAAGTTTATTTGGGTTATTTTAAAAAACTTTCAAAAACAAAAAAACGTGTTTCCCATTTGTAAAAAATTTTATCCAATTTTTGGGACGGGGCAACAAATAAAATGGGGATTATGACTTGATTGGAAAAAAAATTTTAATATAGATGGGCTCCTTTTGAACCTTTTTCTATTTTCCTTTTTAAATTTTTCATATTTTTAAAACTACGTTTGGGTAAAACCGCCCCATTTTTTTCCCCTTTTGGTTAATTTTTGTTTTTTTTTTTTTTTTAAAATGTCGAAAAAATCAAATAAAAATCCTTGTTGTGTCAAAGAAATAAAAATGTCTTTGAAATTTATATTTTTCCCTTTTTTTTGACCGACCATAAAAAAAAAAAAAAAAAAACGATAGCCAAGTAGAATTGTGTGGTAAAAACCAAATGAAAAAAACCTTTAAAAAAAGAAAAGTCACCTTTCATTTTAAACGAAAATTTGCCCCACACTTTTTAAATCAGGCCACTAATTATGTGAGGGTTAGCAAATCATTATTTTTAAACCATTCTTGAAACATAAGTGCCCACTTTAAAAGCAGGACGATAACTAAAACGCAATTAGGGGCCCTTTTTTAAAAACATTGTTGCAAGGGGGAAAATTTATTTTGTTTTGGGTTTGAGAGTATTTCCGTTTCAACATTGGGGGCCCCCATAACAATTTGGGTGACCCGTCCTGCAAATAAGTACTCGTCGTTGTAATCGTTTGACAATGTGAAAGTTTATTGTACTTAAGATTTTTTAAAACTTTCCCCAAATTAAAAATTCAAAACCTGCTAGAAGGGTTTTGGGTTTTCTTTCCTAAAGTGCGTTTTTAAATTTTCAAACAAACAAAACGTCGGTTGCTATAAATCAGAATGTAAATATATTTAACATAATTTCCCCCAAAAACCCAAATAAAAAAAATACAAAAAACAAAAACCGGCCCCCGCGCGCCCCAATCCCCACATGAATATATGAAAGGAAATAAAACCCTGTAAATGTATATTTTATATTGGCAATTGTCCCCAAAAAAAAAAAAATTTGAATTTAATAATATATAAGCATTACCCTACATAAACCCTACTCCCTTATAACACATTTCACACACCCCCAAAACACACAAAAAAAGAGAGAGGAGAAGAGAGGAGAGAGAGAGAGAGAGAGAGAGAGAGGAGAGAATAAGTGGTAAGGTTGAAACAAATTTTTTGGGAAAAAAAAAATAAATTCAATTTAAAAAACAATATCCAAAACAAAAAAATTACCAACCAAAATTTAAAAAGAAACATGATGGGGAAACTTTCGTGCTGATTATAAATAG
>NW_027628924.1:0-3075 GCF_034508935.2 Berghia stephanieae | reverse complement strand
AATTTGACGATTTTTTTCAAATTTCCGAGTTTTCAACATGTGTGATAAAATCATCGAACTTTTGCATGAAAGAGTCCATTTTGAACGATCTTTCGAGATTCACAATGTTCAGAAAGTAGAATTTTGGAGTTTCCAGATTTTTCATTTTTTTCACGTTTTTTTTTTTTGAGGGGGGGGGGAATTTGACGATTTTTTCAAATTTCCGAGTTTTCAACAGTATGATAAAATCATCGAACTTTTGCATGAAAGAGTCCATTTTGAGCATCTTTCGAGATTTCACAATGTCCAGAAAGTAGAATTTTGAGTTTCCAGATTTTTCATTTTTTTCACGTTTTTTTTTTTGGGGTGGAATTTGACGATTTTTTCAAATTTCCGAGTTTTCAACAGTTGATAAAATCATCGAACTTTTGCATGAAAGAGTCCATTTTGAGCATCTTTGAGATTTCACAATGTTTCAGAAAGTAAATTTTGGAGTTTCCAGATTTTTATTTTTTTCACGTTTTTTTTTGGGTGAAATTTGACGATTTTTTAAATTTCCGAGTTTCGACAATCTGATGAAATCTTCAAATTTTTTCAGAAATAGTCGACTTTTGAGCATCTTCAGAGTTTTACAATGTCATAAATTAAAATTTTGGATTTTTGAATTTTCGATTTTTCCACGTTTTTGGTGAAATTTGACGATTTTTTCAAATTTCCGATTTTCGACAATCTGATAAAATCAACGAACTTTTTCATGAAAGAGTCATTTTGAATCTTTCGAGTTTCACAATGTTCAAAAGTATAATTTTGGAGTTTACAGATTTTGATTTTTTCACGTTTTTTTGGTGGGAAATTTGACGATTTTTTCAAATTTCCGAGTTTTCAACAGTTGATAAATCATCGAACTTTTGCATGAAAGAGTCCATTTTGAGCATCTTTCGAGATTCACAATGTCCAGGAAGTAGAATTTTTGAGTTTCCAGATTTTTCATTTTTTTCACGTTTTTTTTTTTGGGGGGGGGGGGGAATTTGACGATTTTTTCAAATTTCCGAGGTTTCAACAGTGATGATAAAATCATCGAACTTTTGCATGAAAGAGTCCATTTTGAGCATCTTTGAGATTCACAATGTTAGAAAGTAGAATTTTGAGTTTCCAGATTTTCATTTTTTTTCACGTTTTTTTTTTGGGTGGGAAATTTGACGATTTTTTCAAATTTCCGAGTTTTCACAACGTGATAAATCATCGAAATTTTGCATGAAATGAGTCGATTTTGAGCATCTTTCGAGATTCACAATGTTCAAAAGTAAATTTTGGAGTTTCAGATTTTTGATTTTTTTCACGTTTTTTATTTTGGGTGAAATTTGACGATTTTTTTAAATTTCCGAATTTTCGACATTGATAAATCATCGAATTTTTCATGAAAAGTCGATTTTGAGCATCTTTCGAGTTTCACAATGTTCAAAAGTAAATTTTGGAGTTTCAGAATTTATTATTTTCGTTTTTTTTTTGGTGAAATTTGACGATTTTTTCAAATTTCCGAGTTTCAACAGTTGATAAAATCATCGAACTTTTGCATGAAAGAGTCCATTTTGAGATCTTTCGAGTTCACAATGTCAGAAATAATTTAGTTTCCAGATTTTTCATTTTTTTTCAGTTTTTTTTTTTTGAGGGGGGGGGGGAATTTGACGATTTTTTCAAATTTCCGAGGTTTCAACAGTTGATAAAATCATCGAACTTTTGCATGAAAGAGTCCATTTTAGCATCTTTTGAGATTCACAATGTTTAGAAAGTAGAATTTTGGAGTTTCCAGATTTTTCATTTTTTTCACGTTTTTTTTTTTTGGGGAAATTTGACGATTTTTTCAAATTTCCGAGGTTTCAACAGTATGATAAAATCATCGAACTTTTGCATGAAAGAGTCCATTTTGAGCATCTTTTGAGATTCACAATGTTGAAAGTAGAATTTTGGAGTTTCCAGATTTTTCATTTTTTTCACGTTTTTTTTTTTTGGGTGAAATTTGACGATTTTTTAAATTTCCGAGTTTCGACATTGATAAATCTTCAATTTTTCATGAAAAGTCATTTGAGCATCTTCGAGTTTTACAATGTCAAAATTAAAATTTTGGATTTTTAAATTTTCGATTTTTCACGTTTATGGTGAAATTTTGACGATTTTTTCAATTTCCGATTTTCGAAATCTGATGAAATCATCGAACTTTTTCATGAAAGAGTCATTTTGAAGTCTTTTTCACAATGTTAAAAGTATAATTTGGAGTTTACAGATTTTTGATTTTTTTCACGTTTTTTTTGGGGTGAAATTTGACGATTTTTTCAAATTTCCGAGTTTTCAACAGTTGATAAATCATCGAACTTTTGCATGAAAGAGTCCATTTTAGCATCTTTCGAGATTCACAATGTCAGAAGTAAATTTTGAGTTTCCAGATTTTTATTTTTTCACTTTTTTTTTTGGGGGGGGGGGGAATTTGACGATTTTTTCAAATTTCCGAGGTTTCAACAGTTGATAAAATCATCGAACTTTTGCATGAAAGAGTCCATTTAGCATTTTTGAGATTCACAATGTTAGAAGTGAATTTTGAGTTTCAGATTTTTATTTTTTTCACTTTTTTTGAATTTGACGATTTTTTTAAATTTCCGAGTTTTCACATTGTAAAATCTCAACTTTTCATGAAAGAGTCTTTTGCATTTTCGAGTTTCACAATGTCAAAAGTAATTTGGAGTTTCAGATTTTTCATTTTTTTCACTTTTTTTTTTTAGGGAAATTTGACGATTTTTTCAAATTTCCGAGTTTCAACGTGTGATAAATCATCGAACTTTTCATGAAAGAGTCATTTTGAGCTTTTGAGTTCACATGTTAAATGAATTTTGGAGTTTACAGATTTTCATTTTTTTTTTTTTTTTGGGGAAATTGACGATTTTTTCAAATTTCGAGTTTCAAAGTATGATAAAATCATCGAACTTTGCATGAAAGAGTCATTTTAGCATCTTTCGAGATTCACAATGTCCAGAAGTAGAATTTTGAGTTTCAGATTTTTCATTTTTTTTCACGTTTTTTTTTTTGAGGGGGGGGGGATTTGAG
>NW_027628923.1:0-3074 GCF_034508935.2 Berghia stephanieae | reverse complement strand
AAGAAAAAAAAGAAAAAGGGAAAAAAAGAAGAAGAAAAAAGAAAAAGAAAAAAAGAAAAAAAAGAAAAAAGAAGAAGAAGAAGAAAAGAAGAAGAAAGAAGAAAAGAAAAGAAGAAGAAGAAAAAAGAGAAGAAGAAGGAAAAGAAGAAGAAAAAAAGGAAGAAAAGAAAAAGAAGAAAAAAAAAAGAAAAAGAAAGAAGAAAAAGAAGAAAAAAAAAAAAGAAGAAAAAGAAGAAGAAAAAAAAAAAAAAAGAAGAAAAGAAGAAGAAGAAGAAGAAGAGAAGAAAAAAGAAAGAAGAAGAAGAAGAAGAAGAAAAAAAGAAAAAAAAGGAAGAAGAAGAAGAAGAAGAAGAAAGAAGAAGAAAAGAAGAAGAAAGAAAAAGAAAAAGAAGAAGAAGAAAAGAAAGAGAAAAAAAAAGAAAAAGAAAAAGAAAAAGAAGAGAGAGAGAGAGAAGGAAAAAAGGAGAGGAGAGAGAGATGATGTGATGATATGAGATGAGGGAGATGATGATGATGAGGATGATGATGATGTGAGATGTGATGATGATGATGTGATTATGATGATAGGGATGATGTGATGATGTTGTTTGATGATGATGTTTGATGATAAAATGAGATGATGATGATGATGATGATGATGATGATGTGAGATGATGAATGATGTAAATTATGATGATAAAGATGATATGATATGTTGATGATGTTATATTGATGTTTATGATATGTTTATGATTATGATATTTGAGAGTTTATGTTATATATATATATAAAAATATGATATATATATTTTTAGATGTGTGTTGTTGGATGATGATGGATGTGATGATGATGATATGAGAGATGTGATGATGTGATGATGATGATGATGTGATGATGATGATGTTTGTGATGATGTGGATGTGATGAATGATGATGTTGATGATGTGATGTTGATGAGGGAATGATGGATGTGATGTGATGATGATGATTGATGATGATGATGTGATGATGATGATGATGATGAGGATGATGATGTTGTGATGATGGATGATGATGATGTGATGAGATGTGATGATGATGTGATGATGATGATGATGATGATGTGATGATGATTGATGATTGATGAGATGATGATGATGATGATGATTTTTTTATTATTATTATTATAAAAGTAATAATAATGATAATAAATAAATAATAATATAAAAGAAGAAGACAAAAAGAAGAAACTAGTGGCAGTAATGATGATGAGATAATAAAATAAAAATTAATTATAATAATAATAATAAAAATAAAAATAAAAATAATGATGATGATGATGAGAAGAAGAAAAACACCAATGACAGTAATGAAAATATTAATATTAATAATAATAATAATAATAATAATAATAAAAATAAAAATAAAAAAATAAAAATAAAAATAATAAAAATAATAATATTTAAAATTATAATAATTTAATTATAAAAATAATTATAATGATATGATAATGAAAATAATAATAATGATAATAATAATAATGATAAAAAAATAATAATTAAAAATAAAATTGATAATAAAAATAAAAATTAATAATAATAATAATAATAATAATAATAATAATAATAATAATAATGATAATGATAATGATAATAATAAGATAAATAATGATAATAATAATGATAATAATAATTTTAAAATAAAAATAATAATAAACTAAAAATAAAAATCTAATAATAATAATACTAATAAAAATAATGATAATAATAATAATGATAATAATAATAATGATAATAATAATAAGATAATAATAAAATGGTGTGATGGATAATAATATTAATAATAATAATAATAAAATAATAATAATAATGATAATAATGATAATAATGATAATAATGATGATAATGATATAATGATAATAATGAAATAATGATAATAATAATATGATAATAATGATAATAATGATAATAAGATAATAATGATAATAATGATAATAATGATAATAATGATAATAATAATAATAATAATGATAATGATAATAATAATAAAATGATAATGATAATATAATGATAATAATAATGATAATAATAATATAATAATAATGATAATTAATAATAATAATAATGAATAATAATAATGAAATATAATGATAATAAAATGATAATGATAATGATAATGATAATGATAATGATAATGATAATGATAATGATAATAATGATATGATAATAATAATAATAATAAGAAGAAGAAGAAGACTATGATGATGATGATGATGATGAGATGATGATAAAATGATGATGATGATGATTAATAATAATAATAATAATAATTAATAATGTAATATTAATAATAATGATAATAATAATAATAATAATAATAATAATAATATTAATAATTAATAATAAATAATAATAATAATAATAAAAATATAACAAAATAATATTATAATGATAAAATAATATAATAATAATAGATGATGATGATGATGATGATGATGATGATGATGATGATGATGTGATTGATGATGATGATGATGAGATGATGATGAATGATGATGATGATAATAATAATATAATAATATTAATATGATAATGAAATGATAATATAATGATAATGATAATGTATAATGATAATGATAATAGATAATGAAAATAATGTAATAATAATATAATGATAATAATAATAATGATGATAATAATATAATAATGATGATAATAATATGATGATATAATAATAGTGATAATAAGTAATATGATAAGTAACAACACAACACAAAACAACAAAACAACAAAAAATAATAAAAAGAAGAAGAAGAAGAAGAAAAAGAAGAAGAAGAAGAAGAAGAAAAGAAGAGAAGAAGAAAGAAGAAAAAAGAAGAAAAGAAGAAGAAGAAGAAGAAGAAGAAGAAAAAGAAGAAGAAGAAAAAGAAGATGCCCACTAATGACAAAATGTGAGAGATAAAATAATAATAAAATAATAATAATAAAAATAATAATAAAAATAATAAAAATAAAAAAAATAATAATAATAATGATAATGTAAAAAAATAATAAAATAAAATAATAATAAAAAATAATAATAATAAAATTATTATTATTAAATTTTTAATTATTATT